>NW_026555897.1:0-46869 GCF_029017545.1 Prosopis cineraria | reverse complement strand
AATGAAAGTGGAATAGAAGGATTTGAAAACACGAAAAAGAAAAGGGACTCACAGCTAGTGAAGGGGGAGAAATCCACGTTGTTGTTTTGATTACCTTTATTACTCTAGTGGGTTGTGGCGGCTTTCTATTGAACAATTGGAAAAATTTATATACTTAATTTTATATATTTAATATATTTATTCCTAATTAAATGAATGTATATAAATTTTTTGTAGATTATATATCTATAATAATTTTTTATTATTAATTTAACAATATACTAAGATTCACCTATGATGATTTAATTTGATATAAATATATAAAATATATAAGATTAAATATATAACTTATTCTCTCCAACAATTTTCCATTGCTTACATTATTACTCCGTCGGCCCCAATTCTATTTCCCTTAGACCGCGTCAGCTTTGTTGTTCTAATCTTCTCCCCAACATTTTCACCCGGACCGCATATTGAATCAAAAAGTTTAACGATTTATGATTTCTATAATTCAATTAAGTTGAACTAATGGTAAATTAATAATGTAATAATTAAAATAAAAAATTATATATGTATATAATAATTTAAATATAAGAAGTAAATATAAAATTGCTATTTAACTTAAAAATAAAATTAAATATTTTAAATTTATAATGACTTAATAAATTACATGATACAATATAACATCAAATGATAAAAAATAATCATTTTCTAAAAAAAATTGATAAAAAAATAAAAGAAAGGCATTTTTTGAACAGTTCAATTTTTGAAATTGGAATTGGTTCCCAACATGATTTCAATTTCTGATCCAACCACCGGTTCAAAGCAGCCTAATCCAGCCCAACTCTCCAAATAATTTTTTTGGCTTGATCGAATCGTTAGCCTAACCAGTCGATGGTTCAACCAATCCAACTGTCCGGTTTAATTTGATTTTTAAATCATTGCTTCTCCCTCCTCCTTGACTCCTTCCAACATAAAACCTTCCACACCTTTTACACTTACAAGAGAAACTAAGAAAGAAAGAAAATGAGTGGAGGAAAAAAGAATAAAGAGATGTGACTTTCTCTTTTTAACTATGCATGGCTGGCCAAGCCTAAGAGAAAAAAGAAAAGAGAGAAGTTATTTATTTCGTATGGAGGATAATAATTTTATTATTTGTATAATTTTAACATATTATTCATATAATTTTAATTATATATTATTGATAGAATAAAAAATATAATTACAAATTATTTTATCTAATTTTAATGTTATTTATAAAATTATTAAATATACAATAATCTAAAAATTTTAAACTATAAATAATCAAATATATAGGTGAAAATGGAAAGAGGTAAGAGGCGAGGAAAAAAAAAATCCATGGGTAATTTTGAAATTAGAGTTTTCTTTCCAAAATCTCTCTAATTTTAAAGAGAAAAAGTGCGAAGATGAAAACATGTGAATTTTATATATTGTTTTCTCCTCAATTTCTTCAGCATTCCATTCCATTTAAAAATATAGAACTTGTTTAATTTTGTCATTTCTGTAATAGTACTATTATAGTAAAAGTACTATAGTGGACAAACTATTATTATGATTGGGCTCTACAACAATTATAATTCTTCTTGCTTGTTTTTGTTGATTAAATAATTTTCCAACCCCATTTTTAAATATTTGAGCCCCTTCTTGAATGCTGTGTTCTTTTTTAGCTTTAACTTTAACTTGCACTTTAATTCATAAAAAGTAAGTCCTACCAGTGAACATTGATATTTTTAAATGGTAGGGGCAAACATTACTCAAATTTAGCTAGTTTTAGGGATAAATTATACCTTTAAAAATGGTTTAAAAGTAAAATTATGTCTTAACCCTTTTGTTTTAAACCAATACAATGACTTTGAACTTGCTTCGATTAATTACTAGTTTGTTTTTTTTTTTCTTCCATTTGTTAAAAAATAAATATCATTTTTAACTGAATTACATTCTTAATAAATTAGCTAATTAATTATTTTTGAAATAACACTTTTTTTCATACCTGCCCTTGTTTAATGAGTTTTTCACTTAATTAAAGGGAAATGGTTGAGTGATTTATTTATTAAAAATATTTTAAAAAATCATTAGTTACATATTAAAAACTTAAAAATGTCTTATATTTTTTAATAACCATTACATAAAAAATGTTTTATATTTTTTAAGAGAGTGAATAATTAAATGATTTATTTATTAAAAGGTTTTTTAAAAAAACTCATTAATTACACATTAAAAAACTAAAATTATCTTATATTTTTTAATGGTCTGAGCATTTTCTTTTTCCTTCCAAAAAATTAATTATTTCATACCTGCAATTTCACTAAATTTATAACTCAACTTTTGTAATTCAACTCATAGTGACTCATTATTTAATATTTAAATTATTAGCTCCTCGCATCGCTCATGGCTTTTAGTTTGGAAAAGTAGCTTCATTCCTCAATGAAACATAAGATGTAACAGTACGCCGAATTAACAGCGTTAAATT
The DNA here is from genome assembly GCF_029017545.1 of Prosopis cineraria. Taxonomy (NCBI): domain Eukaryota; kingdom Viridiplantae; phylum Streptophyta; class Magnoliopsida; order Fabales; family Fabaceae; genus Prosopis; species Prosopis cineraria. Next base: position 44,399 of record NW_026555897.1, on the reverse strand, counting down.
AGCTCAGATGTCATGGAGTTGGGAATTCGGAGGCCCCACCCTAACAGACCTGAACTTAAACATGCCTGACCTTATGAAAAGTCTAAATAATTAAACTTCACTTGAATTTCTTCAGGCTTTAGGTGGTTTAAATATTTAAATTTTATTTTTAAAAATATTTTTAATGAAAAATGACAGAAAAATATATTTAAATTAGATAAATGACAGATTGGTCCACAAAATGATAGAATTCCTTTGGAGTTTCTTGGGATCTTTTTGTCATTAAAAAATTAAAAGAAATGACACTTTTACCCAGACATGCATCAGAGTTAAAAATTTGTAAATCTCCATTTACTACTTTTGGTTCTAATATTAACAAGTTTTATCTCTAAATTTGCAACAATTTATTAGCTATTTGCAAGTCTTAATATGCAAGTCCAGGCAAGCATCAAAGTTAAAAATTCGCAAGTCTCCATTCACAACTTTAGTTCTCAAGTTAACAACTTTTGTCTCTAAATTCAAACAATTTATTAGCCATTTATAAGTTTTGGTGTGCAAGTTTAGACAAGCATCAGACTTGAAAATTCACAAGTTTTATTCATAACTTTGGTTCTTAGGTTGACAATTTTTGTCCCTAAATTTGCAACAATTTATTAACTATTTGCAAGTGCTGGTGTGCAAGTCCAGACATGCATCAGAGTTAAAGATTTGCAAGTCTTCATTCACAATTTTAATTCCAATATTAATAAGTTTTGTCCCTAAATTTGAAACTATACAACAAGAAATTATAATTTATCAGTACCCTTTAAGTAAGCATCAGTACCCACGTTTTTTAGCTTTAAGCATGGAGATAAAATGAAGATCTCAATCATTTACGCACAATAACCCACATCAACTTTAACTATCACATATGGGAAGAGAAAATTTCAAGAAGGAGAGAAAATTTATCCACATACAGCAGATGCAACAGAGAAAGAATGTTTGCTTATATGTATACCTGCTCATAGCAGCCAAATAAAACAAACAACCCACATATAGAAACTAAGAAAAAAAAAAAGAACAAAAGAATGAGAAGAAGAAGGAGAAGAAGAGGGAGAGGGAGAGGGAGATGGAGAGGGACCAAAAGAATACTACGAATTAAGGTGTGAATGGAGAACTCAAAAACTCGAGAGGGACCAGAAAAATTCGCAAGTTTCTTCTGTGAAGATTGGGTTTTTGGTTACTTTGAGGGCAATTTGGTCATTTCATTTGATTCTCTAATGACAAAAAAGATGCTAAGGACACTAGGAAAATTATACCATTTTATGGGATCAATTTGTTATTTACCCAATTTAAATGGATTTTTCTGTCATTTTTCCTATTTTAATTAATTTTTTACTTTAAAATTAATTATTTTATTTTATAAAAAATGTAAATATATTTTTTGATATGTTAATGATGTATAGGACTCAAATATATGGTATTTTAGTATAAAATAACCTAAAACTTAAATAATTAATTATAATTTATATATTTTTAAAAATAAATTTCTTTTGGGCCTACCAAACATAAAAAAAACTATCTTTTTTTTAATCTTGATCCTAAATTTTTTTAAGTAGATTCATATTAGCCTATTAAGTTTGGTCTGAATTGTTAAACTCTAGATGACATCCTAATTTTCAAGAAATTAAAGTGGAATAGAAGGGTTTGAAGACACGAAAAACAAACGGACTTAATTACAGCTACAGAAGGGGGAGAAATAATACACGTTGTCGTTTGACTACTTTTATTACTCTCGTGGGTTGTGGCGGCTTTCTATATTGGAACAATTGAAAAAAATTATATACCTAATTTAATATATTTAATATTTTTATTCTCAATTAAATTATTGCGTGTAAATAATTTCATTAATATATTAGGATTCATCTATTATGATTTAATTTAACATAAATATGTTAAATATAAACGGTTAGGTACATAAATTATACTTTACAACAATTTTTCATTGCTTACATTATTACTCCATCGCCCCCACCCTCTCTCCCTTAGACTGCGTGGACTTCGCTGTTCTAATTTTTATCCCTTCTCCTTGACTCCTTCCAACATAAAACCTTCCACACTTTTTACAGTTACAAGAGAAAGTAAGGAGAAAAAAAAAAGAGTGAAAAAAAAATAAAGAGATGTGATTTTCTCTTTTTATATATATATACTTGGCTGACCAAGTCCTTAAGAAAAAAAAAAAGAAAAAAATTGTTTATTTTATATGAACGATAATAATTTTATTATTTATAAAAAATATTTAGATATAATAAAGCTTAAAATTTTAAATATGATTTATATAATTTTAATTATTTATTACTAATGGAATAAAAATATAATTGCAAATTATTTTATCTAATTTTAATTTTATTTGTAAAAATATTAAATATAAATAATTTAAAAATTTTAAACTATAAATGACCAAATATATAGATGAAAATGGAAGGAGATAAGAGGTGGGAAAAATATATATATATCCATGAGTAATTTTGAAATTGGAGTTTTCTTTTCAAAATCTCTCCATTTTTAAAGAGGAAAGTGGGAAAATGAAAATATGTGAGTTTTATAAGTTATTTTCTCCTCAATTTCTTCTCTATTCCATTTTTCTTTCCTTGACAAGGAAAAATATAGAGCTTGTTTGATTTTGTCATTGGGAGAATGACAAAGAAATTCCAAAAAAATTAATTAATTTAAATTAAGTCTCAAATGTCAAATTCTAGAATCTTGTAAATCAATCTCTTAATTTACAATTATATTGTTTTGGATTTGTAACTTTTTTTTTTAACTTCAACATGGTTGAAGAATAAAAAATTTATTTTTTCTTTTGAAATTTAGAATATAAATTATAAATTCATTACAATGAAGTAGCAAAATTGAGAAATTAAATTATAAATTCTTAAAATTTAAGATTTGAGATCTAACTTAAATTAATTGATCATTTTAAAACTTCCCAATCATTCTCACTTTGTCATTTCTATAGTACTATTGTAGTAAAGGTGCTGTGGTGGGCAAACCACTGTTATGAACTTATGATTGGGCTCACAACAGTTATAATTCTTCTTGCTTGTTTTTGTTGATTATTAAACGATTCTCTAACCCATCTTCAGATACATGAGCCCCTTCTTGTGATGCTGCGTTCCTCTTTAGCTTTGGCTTCAACCTCACACCCTTCAAATTTAGCCATTCATCATTCAAATAATTCAGCTTTGCTACATTCATATTCATCCACATCATACGACTAAATTTAGTCATTCGACGTTTATATTCAATCTTGTGACATACCTCATAATCACACTGTTGGCCATACGCATATCAGTAGCAACGATGTTCTTCATAAGCGTTCAGCCAATAGCCTTCACAATCCTATTGATGTCGAATCATAATGATTTCGACAATCCCTACACGGGCATTCTCGGTATAAACCCAAATAAAATCATGAATGTAAAATTTAGGAATTACCTTCAAATATTCCACGTGTGGGACCTTGGCTATGGTACTAAATCAAACGATAGAATATGGATAAGAGTAATTCCATATTTAGAATAATTTTATTAGGATTATTTGAACCAGTATATTAATTAGATTATCCATTAGATTATTTAATATTTAATTGCATTTTTTTAATTTAATAATCAAACATCTGAATATAATTGAGAAACCCTAAAATTATTTATAGAGCCTTTTAAATATTAAAATAATAATTAAATATTTCAAATTTCAATCCTATATCTAATTCAAATTTTAAAGGTGCTGATAGGATATTCTAAAACAACCTGAATGAAGGTAAAGATAAAAAAATTAATTAAATCCTAAATAGTCTAATGAATATTCTAAATATCTTTATTTAAATAATCTTAATGAAATAATTCTAAACATAATTTCCTTTCAAATGATTAGAAAGGGTTTAAGCCACGTAATCCAGCAAGGAGGGAATTCATTTCTTCTACAACCAATCCAATCAGATTAGGTTTTCATATATAGCAAGGTCAATCCTTCAATAACAACTATTCTTGCAACAAGTTACCTTTGAAAAATCTGATCAATAATCAATGTCATATGTGGTCCATGCGCTCAAATCACGAGAAACAAAATAAAGCTGGAAAAATAAAAAGAAAAGAAACTAATTCCAGTTATATATAACAGAGAATGCACACGTGTATATAAATGCATGACGAACAAAGATTACATTAAGTAACAAGGCACGTTTTCCCAACTTCAACGTACAAGTTAAAACATAAGAGACATAAAATAATAAAGGAACCAGACATTATGACAAGGTCAAACAATCAGCACGATTTCTGCACATTCTCCTTAGCTTTGCTAGTTTAAGTACATAGGTCACATGTATTTCATCTGCAACATCATCCACTCTTTGGAAGCAAGCATATCTCCAGCTTTTCTTCAAAACTAAAGTTCCAATGACAACCCAAAAGCCAGTAGCAAAGCCAACTGCTACTACAAAGTAAAACCACACTTTTTCAGAATCATTTTCGTCTTCAGAGTCTTTGCTTTCATGAACTTGATCATCATTACCACCAGGACACTTGTTCAGAAGTGGAACTCCACAAAGATAAGGGTTGCCGACATACATAGAATAATCATATTGGTGATTCAAAGTTGAAATCTGGTTTCCTGTTGGAATTGATCCTGAGAGATTGTTGTACGACATGTTTAAGTAGCTTAAAAATGTTAGACTAGACACACTATCAGGAATCCTGCCAGAAAAGTGATTCCAAGAGATATCAAACGATTCGAGTGATATAATATCTCCCATTCTTTGAGGAATCTCTCCTTTCAAATGGTTGTGTGAGAGATTTAAGCCAAGCAATCCTATCAGTTGAGTTATTCCTTCAGGAACAGATCCTACCAAATTGTTGCTAGACAAATCCAAATTCACTACAAACTTCAGGATCCTGACATAGTCAAGAACTGTGCCCTTCATAACTTGCTCAACATTCTTAGTAAGCCACTCGTCGACGAAGTTAATTTTAAGAACATTAAAATCAAATTTTAATCTCGCTTCATTAGACAAGTAGGGTTTAGTCATTCCTTTAAGATTGCTGATACAATCAGGTATTGAACCTGTCAAGTTGTTACAAGCAAGGTCCAGGATTTGGAGGGATGTGAGTTGACAAATCTGTGAAGGAATGCTTCCACTCAACTTATTTTGTCGTAGTCTGAGAATTTTCAATGATGAAAAAGTGTTCTCAGTCCATGGTGGTATACTTCCGACAAGTTGATTGTCACCAACATCCAGAATTAACAATTGCTTTAAATTCTTCAGTGAGAGAGGAAGCTTCCCTTGAAGGCTATTATTGTTCAAATGCAACCACAACAATGAGGAAAGGTTACAAAATGTGCTTGGAAAGCCACCTGATAGTTTGTTCGATGACAAGTTTATTTCATCCCATTGTTGATTATCCCTCCAACAATCTGGAATTTCTCCAGAAAATTGATTCTTCGAGAGATCAAGTTGATACAAGGTGTTAATCTTGCACAAGGAGTTTGGTATTGAACCATTTATAAAGTTATTTCCAAGAAGCAAATACTCCAAGTTAGGCATTATATCAAAAATGCTGTCAGGCAATGATCCAGTAATTTGGTTGCCATAGAGATTCAAGATTTTGAGTTGCTCAAATGAAGGCCATTCTTTTATATTAGAAATGTCTCCCGTCAAATTGTTTGAAGAAAGATCTAGTTGAACCAGCTTCACAAGTTGACTGAAAGTGTTCGGAATGTTTCCATGTAAATCATTTTTGGCAAGAGCAAGGTATTCCAGATGTACAAGTTGACCAAGACTCTGTGGAATGATGCCTTTGATGTGATTATTTGAAAGATCAAGTAATTGCAAGTTCACAAGTTGTGCAAGATTATTTGGGATAGCCCCTTCCAATTGATTGCCAGAAAGTCGCAAGTAAGTTAGGTTCACAAGCTGTGCCAGACTATTGGGAATTGATCCATTCAAGCGATTGTTAACAAGATCAAGTCTTGTCAAGCGTGACAATCTTCCCACGGAAAAGGGAATGGGACCATAGATTGAGGTTATTGATATATGAAGATCTCTTAGATTTTCAAGTTTCCCCAACCAGCTAGGTAAACTGTCATTAAATTTGTTGTAGCTCAAATCAAGTTGCTCTAAATCATACTTGATGCACCCAGATAATCCATACCTTCCAAATGCTGCTCCTTGAAACTTGTTATTTGAGAGATCTAAAGTTCTTAAACGGCACATGTTCCTTAGAATCAATGATAGAGGAGATTCTAAAGTAGTGAGATTATTTGAGGCAAGAGATAGGTTGTGAAGGTTGTTTAGCTCACTTAACCACGATGGAACAGAACTTGTAAGACTGTTTGAAGAAAGGTCAAGCACTCTTAAGGAAGATAAGTTTTGAAGAGCAAGAGGAAATGGGCCAAGAAGTGAATTTTGAGCAACATTTAGTTCCACAAGGCTATCAAATTTACTCAACCACATGGGCAATGAATTGATAGCGTTGAAAGAAAGGTCAAGGAGTCTAATAGAAGTCATGTTTTGAACAACATCAAGACTATGACTATCTATTGCATTGTCTGTAAGATACAACACTTGAACCTTTCGAGGATAGGAGAAATTAAGAGAGTGGTGAAAAGGGATCAAGGTGTGAATTCCACATTGAGCTAAATACAGATGTGATAAAGAAGGAAGCATGTAAAGTACCTGGAATAAATCATGTGCTTTTCCGAGGTCAACGACCCTCAGGTCAAGATGTTGCAGTGATTGAAGCCCAGAAACCCAACTCATGTCATTGAGATGGAAATCATTGTAGCTGAGATCGAGATGGATTAGTAGGTTGGTGAGATTTCTGAGACTATAAGGAATCTTCCCACTGAAATTAGCATTAGAAAGGGAGAGATATCTTAGCTGATGCATAGAAGCAAAGAAGGTAGGAATCGAAGAGGCATGAAATTGATTATGACTCAGATCCAAGTAACTCAAGCGCTCTAGTTGCATGAGAGATGGTTCAACGTGTGAAGCTTCAAGAACTAGTTGGCTAAAGTCACACAAATCACATGGATTCAGGTCAAGCTTGAGAACATGGCCAGTAAGATTGTCACAAGCCACACCATCCCAATAACAACAATCATTGGAATTCCAAGAAGAAAGCCTATTTGCTGGATCAATGATTGTAGCTTTGAACTTTAGAAGAGCTTGCCTCTCTTGTTCTAAGCATATCGCACTTGAATTTTCACACAAGCATAATTGTGCAATTTCGAACAGCAAGAGAATAGCAAAATAATGGACGGTCAAAGATCTAGCCATAGTTTGCTTGTGATTTAGTGTGGCTTTTTCTTTAACAACATATAGAAAAACCACACACAAAATAATATGTGCTAACTATTTCACTCGTGATTGTGGGCCGGGTTAACTCATGTATATAAAATATGTTTTTCTTGTCATACATGTCATGGAACGTCACACATTTCTCCTTGTCTGGATCGATGGATACAAGCATATTGAACAGAAAATTAGGTGGAGGATGGAAAATAAGCAATGTTAATTTATTTATTCTTTTTAATCTAAAAGGATCATATCCATTGACTGACTGAGGTTTCTTACAAAATACAGGGCATGCTTATCAGCAATGACTGGCTAACTACTGCAATTAAAATAACGTAAGGTAGTGCTCATACATAGATCACCTTGAAGTTCATTCCAATAATTTTAGCACCACATATTTCTTATAATTTTGGACTACGTATTTGATACCTTTTGTTTGAAGCAACGCTTTCAATAGCGACTGATTCAAACTCAATAATTTAGTACACTCGTCAACATTCAATTTCTCAATGTTCACTGTTCAGCCTAGCAGATTAATAATTTAACAAACTTGTCAACAATTTATTGCTCAATGTTTTTTGACCCCCAAAAAATAAATCCATTTTCAATGTGTCGTTATTAATTTAAGCTTGTGGAGTAGAAGCTAGTGTCGTGGCAGTCTTCGAGGAAATTCAGGAACATCCGTCAAAATGTCATAAGCAAATAAACAAAGTTACACAATAACCTCCTTGACCATCTGCAATTTACCTGCTTTGCTTCCGTACTTTTCTTCGACGAAGTCAAACATTTTTAATTCAGCAATTTCTGAAGTATAGGTGAAGTAGAAATTGTCATTGACTTGAATCATATAAAAAGATGTCGTTCTTAAAAATTATATATTCTGCCTTGATTAATTTTCATTTCTTATTTGTTATTAGATTGTTTTTAGACTCAAATCCAAAAAATAGGTACTAGAAACTCTATGAATTATAATATTATTTATAATTTATGTTAAATTGCTATATGTAGCGTTATTTTTGTTTGGTCCTATTAAATGGGCTATATGTGCAAAAGTTTCTTTTATGAATTAAAATTGCTTTCAAAAAATTAATTTTTAATAACATAAATTAAAATTAAAATTATATTTTATGTTTTAGCTTTTCAAAAGATCTAAATTATACTCTCCCATTTAAAAATATAAGATATTTTTAAAAAAATTAAAACAGTGGTAGAGCCAAGATCCAAAGTCAAGAGGTGTGAGACAACTCAATTTAAAAAATAATTACAGTAGACAAAAAATATAATAACTTAAGTAAAGTTATGCATATTTTTATTTGAAAAAATATACTAAAGATTTGTTTGAGCAAAAAAATGTGTTGAGAAAGGTGATATAGAGTTAATTTAAAAAAAAAAAGGAAAGAAAGCTATTACCTAAAAGGACGACTTTAATAATATATCTAATGAATATAAATTTTTTTGTTTAAATTTATAGAATATGAGTTAAAATATCATTTATTTAAGAAGTGTTTGAACCCAAATAATTTTTATTAAGTGTAGAGGGTTCAAAATTCTAAAACTAGGGATGTAAGATTGTAATTTATGTAGCTCCATCATTGAATTGGAATTTGGATGTTAAAAATATAATATTTTTTTAGTATTTCAAGGTTAATAAATAAATTACTTTATATTTATTTTAAAATAAAATATCCTATTAAATAAAGGTAAATATAAAAAGATAATATTAATTTAAAGACGATTGAATACTTTATTGGGTGCAAGATGTGATTAAAAATATCTTATTTTTTAAAAAATAAAATGTTAGTAATATTTTTTCTATATATAAAATAAATTGTGTGAAAATAAAATAAATTATTATTTATATTTATATATTTTAATAACTAAAAATTATAATATTATACTAGGGATAAAAAATATAATTAATAGAAGTTATTAAAGAAATTAAAAGCTATAGTTAATTTTACTTGTCGTATAAAAAAATGTTATAGCAAAAAAAATTATAATAATAATAATAATAATAATAATAATAATAATAATAATAATAATAATAATAAGTGTATATTTATAAGTTGGTGTTCAATAGTGGTTATATTAATTGGAAATATGTATAGTAAGGAGAAGTATTGGCTCAGTGGAGGCGATAACCAATACTGGGGAAAAGTTTTTATTTCTTTTATCTATATGAAATTACCATCTTGTCCTCCTTCTCATTTGATAAATTTTCTTTCATTTTTCTTATCCGATTGGTATACATACACACAGAGAGAAAGTTTGAGACTGTGCAATATTATTCTCCAACCTTCTACCATAACCGACTATCTCTCTCTCCCCTCTTTACTTCTGGCTATCACCGACGATGGAGAAGGTTCACCACTACTCAGTGATGGTTAGACGCTCCTTCACGCAGACAGACTCTGTTTTTCTTCTTCTTTTCTAGTTTGTTGCTTCCCTGTGCTGTTCACGTTCAAGCAGCTGTTAGAGCGAAGGACCAGGTCGTTAGAGCTAGAGGACTCTACTCGTAAGTTCTTCCTTTCCTAGCTCAACCGTGAGCTTTGTGTTCTGCTTTGCTGTTACGTACTCCCTGTTTTCGCGTTCTCCCTGTATGCTGTTCGGTCCGGGTGTTCTGAGCTGAAAAATCACAAAGCATCAAAACTAGAGTAGATTTATTGTTGTAAGCTTGTATCGGTGCTGTGGAGTCAAGCTCCTTTCATTGCTGTACATCGTGACAGTGTTCGGATTATATCTCCCCTGTTTCAGCCGGCTGTTGCAATTTCTTCATCTTGGTTTTCTGTTGTGGTGAGTCAAGGTGAAAAGGCTTCACGTTTAGGCTTCTTTTACCTTGTATATATGTGAACTGGTGATTAAAGTAGCAGAAAAGAATTTGGCTTCCCTGTGACTGTGTATGGCTGTACGTGGCTGACAAAAAAAAAGGGAATATATATTATGCATGCCTTTTGTTACTGTTATGTCGTGCTGTTATAGGAGGGAGAAAATTCAAATTTAAGTTGGAAGTTTGTTCAAAGACTTGCTGTGTGTGTGTGTGTGTGTGTGTGTGTGTGTGTGTGTGTGTGTGTGTGTGTGTGTGTGTGTGTTGGTGTGGGTCATAATCCTACGAGCTAAATGGATTTGAATTGAAGTGAATATGGTTAAAGAAAATATTAACGAAAGGTAGGAGGAGAGTGATTTGGATATATAATTTAAATAATTAGAATTTATGCACCTAAAGTAATTGGTGCAAAACCTATAAAAAAAATTTACCTCAAAAGTGGGAAAGGTTGTAAGTATGAAGGATAATGTTTGGTGGGAGAAGTATATAGTGTGCAAGCTATGGAATCACGAATGGATGGTTTGGCTAAAACAAATTGGTGGGGACTAGAGATGTTAACGATAACACTTGGATCAATTCTAAATATGATGGTGATTGATTTGGAATTATGTTAAAAAAAAATTCATTTATTTATATATATATTCTGATAGGGTGTGAGGAAGAACGGGACCCTGACCAAAATTAAAGGCAGGGAACATTTTGAGAATTTAAAGCTTCAACAAGTAAGTGAATAGTGTTCCCTTTAATCTATTTATTGGTATTTTATTTTCAATAAAATTTTCATTGAGATATTTTATTCTTGTGAATTACATTAGTATTGAAACTTTGTGATATCGATACGAGATGTTTAAAGAAAGGTATATGCATTTGTTTCCTCAGGGAATGTGTTTCAAAGAGTTATAGAATGAGTTGGTTTATTAAACTCTTGAAATCCTTGATTATTTAAACAACACAAGTTCGTATATTATTTTATAAAAGACTATTTTCAACAGGTCTTAAATTGAAATTTAAAGTGATGCATGTGAGTTTGGTATTGGAAACGCAGATTATATTTCAGAAATAATTATTTTTCTCGCATGTTTGAAACACGATTTTTGAGAGGACTTTAAACAGAACACTGCTGCTAACGGTAGTTCCGTTAGCCCGTAGCGCGTTGTGGTTAAACACTAGCTAGTTTGTTTCATGAGTTTGATTCTCATGTTTGGTATTCGTGGGCTTCGTACCCGCGTTTGATTCTGTGGCCTGAGCCGCGTTTGGTTACTTACCCTCGTGGACTGTGTGTCCACGTTTGTTTCGTAGCTACGACTGCGTTTGGTTACTTACCCTCGTGAACTAGTGTGTCCACGTTTGTTTTTGTGGCATAAGCTATGTTTGGTTATTTACCCTCGTGGACTGAGTGTCCACGTTTGTAACCTGTTCTGTTGAGTTCTCAAAATTTTAAATGTTGATTAATATGTGTTTTTGAAATTTACTTAATTTTGACTAGTAATTTGTATCACTTTGAGTTATATGAGAGCAGATTGTTTTCTTGAAGCATGATAACATAAATTGTTTTTAATTTACTTTTATTTTATAAATATGGTTATGACTTACATGTTTATAAATTTTGGTGGAATTGCTTTTAACTAGTTAACACCATTATTAGAGATTATTGAAAAAAAAATTTAAGAATTTTCCTCATGGGAATGCTATTCACTGGAAAATTATTTCGGCATCAGATTTGTTAGCTGACGCTGATCCCACCATCGACCTCAAAAAGGGCAACTAGCTACAGTGGGTGGACCTTTTTGATTGGTATTGTTGCTTTAATGTAAATATATGATTTGTATGTCGTTTTGATTTGAAAGAAAGGGTAGATGCTCCATATAGGTTGTTGATAAATCTTATTTTTGATCTGTATATTGGTTGATGGCTGGAAGGAGCTATGCTCCTAAATTATACTGGTATTTGTAAAAGAAATTTTTGTTGTAGAATTTTCGGCAGATCCTAGTTACAGGGGGGTTCTGTCGAAATTTTTACAAAAACGTTGACACTTTCTTATGATAATGAATTTAATTATTTTAATTCTCATATGATTTGATTGAATTTTGTTCTTTTCTTAAAAAAAATGGAATAAATATTCACTTGGAGGCTTACAGGAATGTGAGAGTGGTTCACACCCGTGCCGGTCACCCTCTGTTTTTTGGACGTGACAAAAAATTAATGAATTTCAACTTTCACTCTTCTCTTAAATTTCCCTTAAATAATATGGATTAATGCTCCCATGCATCATGGGTATATAATTTAGTTATTATAAAATAGGAATTAGGTCGAATCCAAATTTTCAAAAATAAATCTCCTTACATCTAGAACCAACAATAATTTAGTTGTACTTCAGCACCTATTTGTATGAAACAACATCAAATGATTTAACGTTCAGTTTCTATATGTTCAGCCAACCTAAAACGTTTTTCTAAGTTTAATGTGTTATTTTTTTTTATTGCATGCAAATATCCTAATAACAAGTACAATTATTTAGGTCGCCAATTAATCAAAATCTCACAACATATAAAAGTGTCTTATTGTTAATTTGTGTTAGTAGAAGTTGTTAGAAATTGTGCCATAGAGTCCATCAGTGTACTATAAATATTGTTACTTAATTAATTTTTTTTTTGTTATCATATCAATTACATGTTTAATATGATAACTATATCTTTGGATGAACTATAATGATTGTTTTAAATGTCTCTGGTCAATCATCTATGAGGGATCATAGATGAAACAAGACTAATATGACTTTAATTAATTAGAGATATAAATCAAAGTCATAGACTCTTGAAAGAGTACAAGATGCTGAATCGACTCGTTATGAGAAAGCTGCATGGTATAAGTCATAAGTCCATCTCATATGTAATTATATCATCAAGCCATTTGACTTGAAATCATCATGGATTTCTATATGATGACTACTGAACTTTGACCTAATCAAAAGTCACTTTCGACTAGGTGATCATAAAAGTTATGATTGAATTTAATGATATTTATGTAGAGGAATATGAGTGATCAAGATAGAATTTGTCCCTCACATTAATTAAGAAATGTTGTTGGGCTCCTTGATGAGTAAAATTGAGAAAATGTGCAGCCATACTACAATGAAAAAGGTTTTTCCATTATTATATTTAGTCTACTCAGAGATTAAGAAAGCAATAGTTAGGTAAAGGAGAATGACGATTCTATGTCTCATACTTGACCAAAATATCACTTGACAAAATGGATGTAATACAATTATATGATAAGTTACATTAGATCATCGATCCCCATATGAATTGGGCAGTTGCACTGTCTTGCTAGAAGTTACTTGTGACTTGTGAGCTAGTAGTGTAATTAACCTACTATCAACTTCATATGAGCTTACAGGGTCGCACACAAGAATAGTCCAACTCAAGTTAAAATGTCTAAGTTCATTGAATCTGAAATATGTTTGAATTCAATGAATGAAATGCTTTATCTAGGGTGAATGAATTATATATATATATATATATATATTTAAATATTTATTTAATATATATATATATTTATATGAAATATAAAATATAAAATATAATTATATATATTTTTTAAATATATATGTATGTATATACATTCATGTGTGTGTATCTGATATGTATATGATATATAAAATTCAATATAATATATATATATATATTTGAAATATATTTATTTTCAAAGTGTAATATATATATGCTCATGTACATACATACATATATATATATATATAAATATAAAATATGTATATTGATATATATACATATATATATATATATATATATATTATATTGTGTTAGTTTTAAATTTAATTTTTAGATGATAGATTAAATTTAATAATTAACATAAGAGAATATCATATCAATTCTATACTTTAAATTTTAAAATAAATTTAAATTAAATATGATATTATAGATTTTATTTATGATATAAATTTAATCTATTTTCGCTGACTCTTTAAGAGGAAGGCAAAATCCTAATTATTTATATATATTATTAGATTAGGGATGTGCTTCATGAGGTTTGTGAGAGTTAGAAAAGTCCTTATGGGAACCTACAGTGAGAGCCACAGAAACATCCTAGACAAAAGTGTCATTCGACGCTTAAGAAAATGGACGAACGTTGTGAGCGCTAGCACACTGTTCAAGTTAGAGATCTATTTGTGTGGATATCGGTAGAGAGAGTAGTTTTGCGTTATCAGCTCTTGAGGTCTAAAAACTTGAAGAAACTCGTGAGGAATTCAAAGTAAAAAAGGCAACTCTTCTATCTATTTTGACTTAAATAAGTTTGTTTGATCCACATCGAGATAGAGTTTTTAAAATTTTAATCTTCTGTTGCACTTTCCTCTCCAATAGAAGTGTTATGGGGGGGTTAATGTTATATACTTCATCAGTTGAATGTTATAACATACTTTTAAATGAATTATACTTCTTATGAGTTGGTTAAGTGTCTTTAAAATTTCACACTCTTTCCATATTTTATCTATTTATAAAGTGTCTCAATTAGAAATTACACCCCTTAATTAAGGCTATTTTTTAAAAAAAATGTTCTTATAATTGCACCTTGAAAGATCCAAATGCCTTGTATTTTTATATGATACTTTAAAAAAAATTATAATAGTAAATGGGGGGAATATATAGTGTAGAAGGATATAAAACTTTTAATCTCTCAAATTAGTTTTAATTATTAATTTGATCTCTAAAGTTAATTTGAATTAGTTATTTATTTGGTCATCATAATTGTTTAAAGAGGAGGTAAAACTATTAAAATTTACTAACATGTACAACAAAATATTAATAGTAGCCTTGTCGATTAATAATAAAAAAGTAATTATTTAGGTAGACAAAAACTCAAAAATTATAAAAAAAAGGAAAAATTAGTCTGCAAGTCATTATAATTTCTCTTAATT
Organism: Prosopis cineraria; assembly: GCF_029017545.1. Taxonomy (NCBI): domain Eukaryota; kingdom Viridiplantae; phylum Streptophyta; class Magnoliopsida; order Fabales; family Fabaceae; genus Prosopis; species Prosopis cineraria. The sequence goes on along the minus strand of NW_026555897.1, from coordinate 29,330 downwards.
TTAAATTAGGTTCCTATAGTTTATTTTATTTCAATCAATCTATTATAGTTTATTCTATAGCTGATAATTTAGGCCAAGCCCAATGGGCCAGCCCGAATTCACTCGAAAAATTTAAGGCCAAGCTTGAAAAAGATATTAATTTTTTAATGGTCAGGCTTATTTAGGTAGCCTGAATAGGCTAGAGAAAATTCAAACCAAGCCTAATTGTATTCGGGCTTAGCTCAAATACCTGAATAAAAAAATAAATTTTTTAAAAAATATATAAAATATGATAAATATTAATTAATTTTTTAAGTTTTATATCATTTTATACTAAAATGCTATATATTTGAGTATAATAGTATATTTTTTTTTCAAAAATTTAGAATAATTATATTTTCATATTTTTTATTATTTTTAATCAATAAAATATCTCAAAATAATTTTTAAAATATATTTTAATATTAATTTTTATATTTTAAGACCCAATTTTTTTAAAAAAAATTTGAGTCCTATATATAATTTGAGTACTATAAAAAATTAATTTTATATTTTTTATAAGATAAGATAATTAATTTTAAAGTAAAAATAAAATTAAAAATAATTTTAAAAATAAAATTTGGGCATGTACGAATTCATGAATCTACTACTAAATAAACATAATAATAGAATAGTATTCTTAAATAATTACTTAGTTATTATCTATGTTAAATTTGGTTAAAAATTAAGAATAAATTGAAGTAAAAATCCTTTGTATGTAAAGTTAAATAATATAAAAAGTTAAGAAAAAATGATTCTAAAAAAAAATATATTTTACTCATAATTAAATAATTTTATTTTTATAATATAATGATGATCATTTTTCTTATATTTATAAAAATAAAAAGTATAATTTACCTAAAATTATTAAAAAACGTTAACTAATCATGATAATAATTTTAAATTAGTAATTAACCATAATTAAATTGAGATCAACTTAATCATAATTAAAATAATTTAATTTAATTAAAATATATAAAATATTTATATACGATTATGAGAAGAGCAATATTTAAATAATTAAAACATTAATTTACAAGTAAACATTCATAAATAAATTATATATAATACAACAAAACAATAACAGAGCTACTTAAGTATAAAATTAATAAGTTATCTTTTACTTTATTATTTTAAATTTAAAATAATATTTTATGCTTAATATAATTATTTAAAAATTAAAATTAATTCAAAAAATAAAGAAAAAATATTTTTAAAAAGTTTTAGGTATTCAAATTAGCCTGAATAAGCTTGAAGCCCAAAGGTGTTAGTATTGGGCTTATCTATATTGACTTTTTAGAAATGGTATGATACTTTAAGCTTAATTCGAATAAGCCTAACCTGAATTGAGCTCGACCTGTCCAAATTACTAGCTTTAGTTTAATCCATTAGATTTATTAATCCTTGAAAGTTAAAATTCTTGAATTTTTTATTAAAAATGAAATTAAAAAATTTATATTCTTAGTAAAAGATAGGGCTGCACAAAAGACTAGACGGGACTGGACTTTAGCCTAACCCGGAGTCTGGTCCTTTTCATGAAAAGGACTGGGTTAGGTAACCCGTAGTCCGGTCTGGTCCTGTGAAAATCCGGAGATTAACAAGATTGGACTTGGTCTATAGGACTGGGAGACTGGTCCTGTTAGTCCAATACTCACTTGGCCTTTTTTTTCTTTTTTTTCTCTATGATGACCAATAATTTATTTCAACTTAACAAACTCAATTAAAATAATAAAAACACTTATAATCATAATAAATCCATAATAATTCTAACACTAAGAAAATAATATTTTAGTTACAGTCCAAACTCCAAATGATTTAAATACATAACTTCAATAAAAAATCAGAGGAAAGATCGAAAATAGACCAGAGGAAAAAAATCAACAAGAACAGAAGTAATAAAAATCAGCCCACAGACATGTTCCTTCAAAGTTCGAACAGATCAAGATCAGAGTGCAAAGTGCAAGGCAGGGGCTAGGGCCTTGGCGCACTGAAGAAATTGAGAATGAGAGCAAAGTTGAGTGAGTGGCTGAGACGCTAAGTGTTGTTGAGTAACAGTGTTGAGATTTTTTTTCGATCAGAGTGCAAAGTGCAAGGCAGGATTAAGACTTTTTTTTTCTAAGGCTTATTAATTAATAATTTATAAATTAATTTTAATTATATTAAAATAATTATATAGGACCAAACCGGACCACTTAGTCCAGATGCTTGGTCTCTAGTCTGGTCTTACCCGAAAAATCAATCCTGCCTTTTTGGTCTTTTTGGTCCTATAGGACTAGCATTTTACAGGATTGGACAGGACCAGATTTTCATGGGTCGGACCGAACCGAACAAGACCACGAGACTTTTGCACAGCCCTAGTAAAAGATTACATAACTTTAGAAATAATGTATATGATTTTTATAACTCAAAATTTATATAATTAGGTTCTATCTTGTAAATAGTTTTTACTCATAAATTTTTGTAAAAAATTAATGAAAATGTAAATCAAATTATTTTTTTCTTTTTATCAAAATTATTAAATATAATTTTTTATAAACTTCAAAAGTGTTTTTGTTTTGAGAAAATTAATCATTCATTAATAATTTTAACTTTTAGGGATTAATATATTTGATGGATTGCACTGGATTAATTAAAATAAAATAAATTATAGGGACCTAATTTATAATTGAGAAGAACTATAAGGACTTGTTGATTAATTTCCCTAAAAACAAAAAACAAAATGCAGCATAATTGACTATATTGATAAAAGTTAAATTTATTTGAAGGCTAACTTGTTCTCATTTAGATATATATACATGTAAAATCATCAATGTACATTACAAATTAGATTAATTTGAGATTCAATTTGTGTTTAAAATCTTAAAGGGTTAATATGATAATTTAAGAAAAAGTAAGGGGATCAAATTAATAAAACTCAAACTTTAGGAACTAGATCACTAACTAAGGGAAACTTGAGAGATTGAAAGTTTAGGGTTTAATGGCAAACTTGTTTTTAAACTATAAGTCAATGAATATTTAGGATTCTAAACTCATTTTTGATACATCATTCTCCTTCAATTTTTGAAAAATATGTAATGTGGTTTCTACTATTAACAAATGTTAACTTTAATTGTTAGTAATATAATGTGAAAGTAGGATCATGCTAGTTTAGGATAGAACTTGGAACACAAACAAGAATGAACACAAACAAAGGAAAAATAAAAAATAAATGGGTAATGATCATATAACTAAAATAGCTGTCTTTAGTAATCTTAGCCTTTGAAAACATAACAAGAATTGAGCACACTCTTGATAATATATATATTCATTTTAAGATTTTTACAAACAAGCACAGCTTACAATAGAGTTTTAATTTATCAAATTCAAGAGAAAGTTCTCATTCATAAATTTCTTAAAAATATGTAAGATGGTGATGTCATTTATTTTAACTCCTTAAAAAAATAAATACTCATAAAGATCACTTTGAACCTTAATGATCTTCAAGTACCAAAGACCATAAGCTGAAAAGTGCAAATGAAATTTAAGAGAAAATGGTGCATTTTTCCAGATTATTCCATTAAGTTACAAAAATCATAACTAATTCAAATAAAATCATATTAAGATAATTTAAGTCTCTAAATTAAGCTTAGAAAGTCCTTTTGAAAGGAACAACAAATCATAACTTCAGATGTTGACCAATATTTATTGAGGAATTTTCATTCCTCACCTATTCAGTTACGTCCTGGATTTTTTCCAGATTTTAAACCTCATCTTGTGAAAATAATTCTCGTGATATACAATTCCAATTTTAAAGGATCAAGACTTATTTAAAGCTCAAAATGTCATCTATAAGTGACCCAAAATTCAAAGAAATAAATACCTTCACTAATCTTGGTACCTTGGATAAGTACTTTACTAATTATTTTTAAATTTTTAAATTGATCAAAACATCATTACCACATCACCAGGTGGACCAATGGCACGGCATCACTGCCTCACAACCATGCCACTGCCACCTCACCGCTATGTCATTTGTCACTGTCATATCAACTATTATTACATTCAATTATGTCTTGGTCAGGCTTGAACTCACACCTTTAATGTCTTTATATCTACCTTATTGCCAATTGAGCTAAAAAATATCTTCAATCTTAATTGATAAATTAAATATATAATATTTAACCACACACACATATATTAATAAATATATTATTTAAATTTACTTATTTATTTATTAATATGGTAAAATTAATTTTTATACAATAATTATTTATATTATATTATATTTTTAAAAATTATTTTTGATAATAAATTTAATATTAAATTGAAAAAATATATCATTATATATTACATTATAATTTTTATCTATATAATAAACAATTTTTAAATTTTTATTTAATAATATTTTTTATTTTTATTTTTATTTTAAATAAGAAGATTAAGTATGCAATTTAAATTATTATTAATAATATAAAAATAATTTAAAATAGTAAAATATTTTAAATTTCTAATTTTTAAATTATTTATTGATAGCATAATAAATTATTAAATAAATTATATATAAATATATATTATAAATAATAAAATAAAATTAAAAATAATTTGTGATAGAATTAGCGACAGAATTATGATAGAAAATTTTGTGATGGAATTTGCTATAGAAAATTCATGATGGATTAGCGATGAAATATATTCCATCATAAAATCAGAATAGCTTATCTTTGTTTAGTGATGAAAAAATTGTGTTACTCTTCCGTTACTAATTAGCAATAAAATTGCAATTTTTGTTACTAATTCATCACTAATAAATTAGTGATGATTTTTTACCGATAAAAATATTTCATTACTAATTTGCTTAGCAACGAAATTTTTACTTATTACTGACAGAATTTTCCATTGCTAATAAATTGTTTTTTATAATGATATTTACAAATTATTTTTATAGTTATAACTCATAATGAAATCATGAAACTATATATATATATATATATATATATCTCTATTACAATTCCTAAAATATACCAAAATATAGTTCAAAAGTAAGGTAAAGAAAATAAAATTTTTATTGGTCTTTCGTCTTGCCTTAGTTTTTAAATGAACCTACATCTATGATTTGTGATGTAAAGAGAAGAGTGAGATTTTCAAAAATCTCATTAGCATTAATCTATTTCAAACTTCTTGCGACAATGATCAACTCATTCAAAATAAATAAACTTACATCATAAATTATAAAAATTCATAAAGTATAAACATACAATGGCCAAAGTTTCATAAAAGCAAGTAAACATCTAAATCAATCATTAAGTGTATCAAACAATGCTATCACAATATTTTCTACAAACTCATGGTATCAAAATTCAATAGCATTCAGTGTCAACCAAACAATGCTATCACAAAATTAAAAAAAAAAAAGAAGAAGCTACTTTTGATTAAGATACTTTTTTATCCCAACTTTTTTTGTAATTGATCTCTTTTGGGCTTTCCACAAATGTCAAAGCCTTAAAAAAATTATCTAATCACTACAATATCATTTCTCACAATCCAAGATAAATTCATAATTTCATACATGCAAAATAAATTTTTCAAGATTTGTTGTACTGTCATGGTCAAAAAATTCCATTCCATTAATATTTTCTTCTCCACTTTAACAGTTAGTCCCCCCCCCCCCCTCTTTGACGACATCTTCTCCCAGGGAAAACATGCTACCCTCCCTCAGAGATAATATTAACGAAATAACAGGGGGAAAATTACAATTCCATACTCCGAACTAGTCTCGGTGAAAAGCTACTCCATGACCTAAATGAACTTTTTGTATAAAACTTCTCCATTTAACAATTAGAAATAGCAACCGAGACTCCCCCTTTTCAGCAAAATATTAACAAACTAACAGGGGGAAAATTACAACTAATTTTCTTATTCCTAATCTTGAGTGGTTATTAACTTGGTACCTTCCAGTCATTATTTCTATCTCAAAAATACCCATTCATGAGCTTGAGAATAAAATTTACGAACAATGCTTTTGAATTCACATTTCATCTTCTAGAACTCATATCCATCCGAAATTCATAAATATATACTTACCTCACTCCAAACTTCCCAAATTTTTGAGTTCTTAGGCTTTCTATCTCTAAGTTCTTCTCCAACCTTGGAATCTCAAAAAACTAGTAAGTTCAAATGAAAGCCCAGGTTGAGTGAGTCCAGATTGTGTATTTGCCTGTGGATTTTGAGCTAGAATGGTGGTACATGATTGGGTTAAAGTCTCTCTCTCACACACTCTCTCTCTCTCTCAAACTCTATGGAAGCTGAAGTGCCTGTTTGGATTCATCCATTTAATCAATTATTGGAAGGAAAACTATGGTTTGAGTAAAAAGTACACAAACACCCATTTTATCCACAATTGATTATTTGGATGTTAATTGCGTTTTGGATGAAGCTGTGCAAAGTAGCTTTAATTTTCAATTTCAGTTCCTCTGGTTCTCCCATTTATTATGTGACAGAGGTATTTACTGGCCCAATTATATCTAATGTACCCTTCTTAATTTCACATATATCATGGTATGCTCTTCTCAGTCACCTTTTTAGCACCTTTTTAGCGTCCTCTTTAGGTGAAAAATGGAGTGTTCGGCCCACACGCGTGAAAATCTTACCTGGAAATTATGGCTCCAATTTCTGTGTATATCGCCCCATCCCTGATTTCTATTTTTTTTTAATTATACTCATTTAAGTTATACTATTTCTTTATATATCTATTTCATTTAGGTTTTATATTAAATTATTAATATTAATATATAATATATTATAATTTATATTTATATAATTAATTATGTATATAAGTTAAATAATATATTTTACTTGTTAAATAAAGATGAACAAATTTAATAATATTATTTACAATTTTATTAATATTTCAATTTTTAAAAGCATTGTCCTTCATGGTAATTTATACATCTAAAATTAATTTTAAATAAATCATTTAAACATCTTCAATTCTATCAAAATTAATTTAAAAAAAATAATTTCCAAATAGATCACATTATAACATGATCAATTATAATAAAAATTAAATATATTAATTAATTTTTTATAATTAATTATTTTTAAATAAAATCCAAACGGAATCGAAGACGTTTTCTCTCTCTTACAATTCACGATGTGCATCCGAAAACGAGGAAGGAATGGAGTAAATGTTGCTCAATAAACCTCATTTGTAATCCATGTGTTCATCTGAGTTGACTCTATTCTACATTGCCCACATTCAAATAACAAAAATATAAGCCCAACCCATCAAATCTTACCCATTCTTCTATCAGCAAGTCTTGCATCTGGTGCGTTCAATTTGGGCTTGTTCATTTTAATATTGTGGAATCTCTTGGTGGAAAGAAAATGATATTTTCAAAAGTCCCTTATATTCTAAGTCTTATAATTAATTCTTTTGGGTATTTTCTAATCACTAATATTAACATAATTCTTATAAATATTTATTTCCTTTATATTCCAATTTTCTTCTTGTCTTGAATCTATTTTGACTCCCAATTATTATTTTGTAATTATTTGGAAGAATTACATTTTTTTTGTCCAAAAATAATCCTTATTTATTATTCAATCTCTTATGAATATCTTCGTTCAATGATTAATTATAATATTCCAAAAATCATTTCTCATATCCATCCATCTTTAACTGATATCACTTTTTAACTCTTTATCCCTAAAATTCTCCATCAATTAGCATACAAAAAGCTGGACATGACATTTCTTCCCTCTAAAAGTAATTTCATCCTTGAAATTTTTAAACACACCTTATTTATATAGCTCTAGATATCTCCCCTTCATATGATCTTCAGTTCCCATGTCACCTCATTAGGTGATAAACCTTTCTAGACTACTTTAACCAGGGGAATGCTTTTGCTCATGAGTTGTTTAATCTTATAAGTGATGATCCGATCTAGTCTAACTTCATAAGATAAATTATCTTATAATGTTATATTTTCATATTCTATAACTTGTGCTGGGGCTTACAGCGGTGTGATCTTGATGAAGATTGGGTTGTTAAGCCAAGGGGACGAAATGGGAGTCTAGCAATCTGGTGGTGTAATGCGATTACTGTTAATATCCTTCCGTTCTCACCGAATGTTATACACACAAGTCTTTCCTCATACTTATCACAATATGCTTCTTTCATATATGGCCCCCTGGTGGTTTAGAGGCAAGTTATAGAGATTTCCTATAGAACTAGTGGTCCTTGGTTAATGCCTTGGGGACTTCAATGATATTATATCTCAAAGGGAGAAGCAAGGGGCAAGGCTGAATGCTATTAGTAAGATGTTGAATTTCCAAAATTTCATAGCCGATTGTTCCCTTTCTTATTGGTTTCAACGGGTCTAGATTCACATGGTGTAGTGGGAGACAGGATGGTGATGCGGTGAGAGAAAGAATAGACCGTGCTATGGGAAATGATCTTCTACGTGAAATGTTCCCCAAACTTCAGATTTTCCTCATTGATCCAATGGGCTTAGACCATTATCTGGTTTTAATGGACCTAAACTTTAAGGCTGGTAAAACTCCTTGTACTTTTAAATTTGAAGAACTTTAGACCACCCATCCATAATTTTTTCAAGTTATTCATGAGAGTTGGGGCCCTAGTGAAATTCAAAATCCCTGTATCATTGATGATTTTCTATCCAGACTACAGGTATGCAAGAGCTCTCTTTCTAAATGGAGCTCAAGAGTTTTCCCTACTAGTAAGAAGCTCATGGATCACATTAGGGTACAGTTGGCAGAGTGTAAACAAGGAGTGCTTACAGCAAACAAAGTCAAAATAGTAAATGAATTATTTGCTCATATTAAGACCCTTGTGGATGGAGAAGAGTTGTATTGGAGGCAGCGCTCAAGAGTATCTTGGTTAAAATCTAGAGATTGAAACTCAAAATTTTTCCACCACCATAACAAGGAGACACAGGAATAGTATATTGAAGAATAGAAATGGGTAGGGACACTGGCTAGATGACATTGCAGATATTGCTTCCACTTTCTCTAATGTTTGTGAGAACCTTTTTACTGCCTTTAAACCTTGCCTGTTTGATAAGGTTCTGAGCTGTCTAGATTGTAGAATTGATGATAGTACGAATGAGAAGCTTTTACTTCCAATAATCAAAGAGGAGGTTCGAGCAGCAACTTTCAGCCTCGGTGCATTTAAAGCACCTAGTCCTGATGGATTTTCAAGTAAATTGTATCACATTTCATGGCTGAAGCTGGGGGATGGTATTTTTCCAATAGTTAAGAATTTTTTTAGTGGTATTGAACTTGTGGATATATTGAATGATACAAATATGACTCTTATCCCTAAGGTGGATAAACCTAAATATGTTTCCCAGTTCCGACCTATAGGGTTACGTAATTTCTCTTACAAAATTATCTCAAAGATTTTGGCCACCCCTTTGAAACCAAACCTTAACAAGTGTGTTTTCCCTAATCAAGGAGCCTTTATACCTAGCAGACTTATTCATGATAATATCATAGTTGCTCATGAAGTTTATCAATATTTGAGAAGAAAGCATACAGGAAAGAAGTATGAATTTGAGCTTAAAATGGATATGAGTAAAGCTTATGATAGGATGGAATGGGATTTTCTGAGACATGTTTTGTTGAAGTTTGGTTTCTGTAGCAAGTGGGTTAATTTAATTATGAACTATGTGGAGTCAGTCCAACTGAATTTGTGTTTATTATGTAGCAAAGTGGCTTCAATTAGACCAGGAGGGGCTTCAATCAAGGGGATCCTTTGTCTCCTTATCTCTTCATCTTGGTTTCAGAAGTCCTCCCTAGCATGATTGTAAGGTTCCAAACGGAGAATTAGCTTAAAGGAAGTAAAATGAGCTTGCCTTGCCCAGATGCCACTCATAGTTTCTTTGCGAATGATGCTATTTTTTTCATGAATGCTGGTACTAAAAATTGTAGGATGCTAGCGAGAACAACTAAAGAGTACTGTGATGGCTCTAGTCAGACTACAAACCTGGATAAGTCTGTAGTCTTTTTCTCCTCCAATACACTCACTGTTGTTTGAGCATTTGTATGCGAGATTTTAGGGATTAGTGACTCTACTAATCCCTGAACTTACTTAGGTATTCCTAGTGTATGGAGAAAAACCAAATACCAAGCTCTAGCATATGTAAGAGAAAAAATGCTTAAGAAGGTGTAGGGATGGAGTAGACATTTTTTATCCCATGTAGGCCGTGAAGTCATGATTAAAGCTGCTATAAACGTTATGCCTGCCTCTCCAATGATGTGTTTCAAATTCCTAGAAAAGAATTCTAAGGATTTTGACAGTCTAATTTCAAATTTCTGGTAGAGAGGAGGTATTGAGGACAACAAACTTCACTAGATAGCTTGGAATGATCTTAAGAGGCCGAAATGCAAAGGAGGTATGTGCTTCAAGGGCTTTACTACCTCCAATGACTCTTTCTTTGCCAAAATTGCCTGGCAGTTAATAAACAATCTGGATGAAATATGGACTAGAGTACTTAAAGGTATGGCAGAAATTTTTTAGCAAATGATCTATGTTGGTGTATCGGTGATGGTATTTTTGTGCGAATTTGGAAAGACCAACGGATTCCTTCCTTATCTAGTCATAGGCTCCACATTGATGATGAGGAACTAAGAAAATCAAATTTAACTGTATTAGGTCTGAATGACAATAGACAATGGAACTTGACAGCAATTTCAAATTTAATTGATGAGGAGACCAGTTTTGCTATAAAGCTTATTCCTTTACCTTCGGCAGTGAAACTAGATAAATTGTTTTGGTCCCATGCGAGTAATGGTGATTACACTATGAAGTTCGGTTATTCAAAGTCCATAAGAGTCAAGTCACCTGTTCGAACAGCTATAGGCTCATCCTCAATAATTACTAACAGCACCTAGAAGTCCTTATGGTAGATTAATTCCGCACATCACATTAAGCACTTTTTTTATGGAGATGCCTCTCAAATGCTATTGCTACCAATGCTGCTTTGCATAAAAGACATAGAGGTCCCACTAATTAATGTCCAATTTGTGAAGCTGATTCTGAAACAATTGAACACTTGTTTTTCTGCTGCCTATGGACAAGATGTGTTTGGTTCGAGAGCGATCTGGAAATGAAGACTGGTATGATGAATATAACTAATTTTGGGAGTTGGTGGTCTCGCATTACCTCTTCCTCTAGTGCTCTCATTGATTTTGACCTTGCAACAGTATATTGGCTACTGTAGGAAGTGTAGAAAGCAAGGAATGATAAGGTGTTTAACCAGATTGAAGCCAATCCCACTAGTGTCATTGTGATATCTGATGATGCTGAGGAGACGTTATGGCAGAGGGATCAACGCTGGACCTACCCTTAGTGGATTTCTGAAAATCAATAGTGATAGAGCTTAAAATCAGAATGGTACTGGTGCGGCTATAGGCGTGATCTGTAGAGGGAATGCTGGAAACTTCATTTGGGGCTTTGTTGATAAAGTCAAAATCCATCTCGGCCTTCATGTTAAAGGCTCTAGCTTTAAAAAGAGCCCTTCTGTTAGCCAGAGATCTCACATATGAGAAGGTGATTTTCGAGTGTAATTGCCTCATGTTGGTTTCTTATGTTAAACAAGTCAATCATCAATGGAAAATGGCTTTGCAAAAGTATCATTGATGATTCCCTGGATCTAATGGCAACTCAAGCTAGGTTTTTTCTCTCCTTTGTACCATGCAAAGGCAATCATGCAGCTGATCTAGCTTTTAAGGGAGTAAGTCCGGTTGGATGGTTGGAGACACCATCACCTCTTTTGTCACTTGTGCTAGCTAAGGATGCTACGGTCCCTAATTTGTTTTCTATCCAAAGCATTGTATTTAAAATTAGACCGAACCAACCAATCAAACTGGTGAGCTAACCATCTATTTGGTCCAACTTTTTTATTTGAAGTGGCAATGATTGATCCGAGTTAATCCAGATGACCTAAGATTAATTCGGATCAACTCACCTTACTCCATAGGTCTGGTGGGTTTATATTTTTTTAAAATTCTGACTCCCAAATGACAACATTTTGGGGTTTAGAATAAAAAAATAAAAATTGAAAAGAAAATCTAGAAGCCCAAAAATTTCCCCAAGACAATGCCATTTTAGGTTTAGAAAAATAAAAATAAAATAGAGTTGGAAGCCCTAAGCCTAACCAACGGTGTCTGTGTCCTTGTTCATTCACTCATCTTCATCTTTGTTTCTCTATCCCTTGGCATCATTTTAGCAACTACTTCTCGACATTCTCGGACTCTTTATTTCAACAGCTTCTTTCTCGTTTGTCATGGGTCCATCGCCATGTCATGGTGGGTCTGCCGCTGTTATGAATTGTGCCCTTGTCCTCTTCACTTCCGTCATCTCCATGGTACTTGGTTTGCTCTCTCCATTGTTCCCTCTTACCTCTTCAATCTTCAAACATTGCTTTTCAACTTGGGGTGTGAATTTTGCAAAGCAGAGAAAAGATGGGCAGCAATGAAAGAGATGGTGTTCCTTACACTATTTAACTCTTCTTTTCAGGCATGATGACCTAGGCATAGATGAGTGGAAATAGACTTTTTTTTTTTGGCCAAAACACAAGTTAATTTTATTAATCAACAAAAATAATAATAATAAATATGCTAATAACTTGAAATTGATTGGAAGTCTAAATTTTTAAAAATACAACGTCATAAAATATTGCAATAGCTATGGACATAAACTTATAAACTATCCTTTTCGTCATGTTCGCAATTGTGCGTTAGTGCGTGTGTGTAATACAAGTGTGTGTGTTAACAAGAGAATCACATTTAGCCTTCTTTTAAAAAAAATTATTATAAATAAAGACCAACAACAAGTCCTATTTAAAAAAATAATAATGTTTTTATTTTGACAATAATTTATTTAGCATTGGTCTTCATCTGTAATTAGTTCTCTTAAGAGGAGATTGGCTGTAATTTTCTCTACTTTATATATTTTTACCTTAATATTGTTAATATTTGACATTTATTTATTATTTATATTTTTTCATGTAACATAATTTAAAATATCTTAATTTTATTATAAAGGTGAATAATATTTGAAATATTGTTGTGTTTTTTTATTATTAAAATTATTACTATATGTTAAATGAGATATTAATATAGATAAATATATTAAGAATTAATGTGTTTTATTTTAATTATATTATTTTATTATGATGATTTTGACTCCCAATTAAAGTGTTGACCTCTAACTCTCCTGACCTTAATTAATTTAATGATGGATCTGATTCAGTACCTTGATCCAGAGCAAAACTGTGCCTTGGTGCGATGGGACAGGCTGATTCGTTTCTCGTTTATGCTGATTTGCTTTCTCTTTAGTTTTGCTGCTTTTTCTTTAGTTTTGTCGTTTCCTTGCTTGTACTGCTACTGTGGTGGCTTTTGCCGTTTTCTATGTCTGAATAGAAGTACTTTTGGCCAATTAAAAAAAAAATCTCTTTCATAAACATTGTTTTCTAAATAAAATATATGAACGCCTATACTGCCCCTTAAAAGTTAAAGCAATGAAACATCTCTTGGACTCTGATTCGTCAAAGTCTAACAAGCCAGCATAGCATACATGGAAGGAAGCTTCAGGTAAGTCACAAGTATTTTAGGCAAACCCATTATTTTCACGAGAAATTTAACTCATTCCGTATAAATTGAATTCATAGTGTGGAATTTGGCAGTTTCACACAATATTTTAAAGCATCAGACGAAACTTAATACAACTTTTTCTATCATCTGTTTGTTAATAAGTGTTTTAAACATTAATCACACAATTGGTCCTGGTCATTGTGCTTCTAAATTGATGGAGCTCAATTTTCATATTTTCACATTGAAGCAAACATATAGAGCCAATTCAACCACTTTTGTCTTTAACTGCAATCTCCATTCTTGGGAAGCACAATGAGCACAAGGATCTTGGCTCAAATATATATATATATATATATTATTTATATATATATAGGAGAATTACTTCTAAGGGGCCAATTGTTTAAAGTTTAAAAGTTAAATAATTTTTAGATAGTTTAAACATTTTATAAAATAAATATTTATTTTATAGTGATTTTATAAAAGCAAACTATATTTATATTTAGTTACAGTAAAAAAAGTTATTATTATTTATTTATTTTTATATTTTTACAGTATCGACATGGATTTCTGACTTATAAGAATAATTTATTATTAAAATATTTTAAATTTTATGAAATCTTCACGTATCTCAATATTGTTATAACATTCTTTCCACATCATATTATTTTAAAAAGCTATTCAAAATAATTTGTCCAAATAATCACAAACATGCTCTCTTTTTTCTATTCCAATTATTTTTAAAAATTTAAACAAATATCATAAAAATTCATGAAATAACTTTTTTCAAAAAAGTAAGTAATTTTTTTCTTAAGAAAATCTAAAACTAACTAGATTTAAAAAATTTCATTGACAACTTACACAATTGTCAACTTTTTTTGATAGGTAAACATCAATTTTTTTAATACATCTAAAAGTTTTAAATTTACATTTTATTTTATATTTAATAAAATAAAAGGTTATAAAAATATAAAAAAATCAATAAATATGTTTATTAACAACTGAACAGTCTATATTTAATTTGGATTATTCAATTTTTAATATTAAAATTTTTTATAATTTATAAATTGACTATCTATATTTATTCTGAAAAATTTATATTTAAAATTTTTAAGTAACAATTTTTTTAATTTTTTTAAAATGTACTAGTTAATATTTTATCTTTATTTTTAATATTATATTTATTGAAATAAAAAATTATAAAAAAATTAATGTTCAACCTAGACCATCTAAAATACATTTAAATCACGGCATTAAAAGTTGAATCGAATCAGTTGAAATTAAAGGTCAAGTATTAGGGATATGATCGAAGTCAAATTAAAATTAAACCTATTATAATAAATAATATATATTTTTATTATATAATAAGTAATAAATATTTTGTTAAAAAATAATGAAAATGTATAAAATTTACATTATATAATTTTTTCCTACCTACCTATTTCTAGCCTGCATTCCTTTTACACTTTTTGCAATGTGTAGCAAACATCAATCACCTCAATTTTTTAATTTTCAATACGCATTGGTCTTCATCTGCTTCTCTCTTCATCTTTGCTTGAGAATTGGAAGAAGCTGTGCTAAAGAAAAGAAAGAGAACATCCATCTCTTCTCAAATTCACAACAGCAACGTCAAGCACCTGAGCAATGTTCATGGGGCATGAGCCTTGAAGGGTAAGGTGGACTTTAACAGACTTGACAGTGAAGGAAGGAGACAAGAGAAAATCAAGAACGGCGAGAATGAATCCAAAAGTAAGGTTCCTTTTTTTAAAAAAAAAAATAGGTGTCTGAAATTAAAAATGGTAACTCAAAAAAGAGAAAGAGATTTAGGGTTTCTACAATTTTTTTTTATTTTAAAATTTTTTTATATCCTATCCCTTAAAACCAAAGTTTTAAAAATTGAACCGGTCATTGAATCGGACGAGACACTGGTTCACAGTTTATTGGTCGAACCATGATCTAACCGGGGTTGAACTAGTTGACATTAAATTAATATATTTTTAATTTATGTATCATAATTAAATAAGAAATACATTTAAATATGTATTTTTTCAAAAGTATATTATAGATGCTTGGTAATATAATTTATTATTGATAACTACATAATTAATATTAATCATAAGTGAAGCTTTTCATTTAAATATCAAGAAAGATGTATTTTAATTTTAATTTATTTTTTATTTTTAAATTTTGTTCGGTTTTCTCATGAAAACTTGTTCGATTTTTATCCAGTTTTATCGGTTATTGACCGGTTTTATAATGACCGATTTTTATGGGTCAACCAAATCGGACCAAGAGCCGATTCCCGATTCAACCAGTTGAACCGATCAGTTCGATCTGATTTTTAAACCCTGCTTAAAACCATGTTGTTTTGGGGGGTCAAAATTTGATAAAAAAAATCAACCCACTTGATTTATAGGGTTGGGTGGATTGATATGAATTAACCTGAGTCAGACAAATTCACTTCATATTAGAAAATAGAATCGAACATACAGTCGGGTTATTGGGTTGTCAGTTTGGCTGACATGTTTGCTTTGGTTTTAAATGATAAATATAATGATCTAGATAGTCAATTTATAAAAATTATAAAATATTAAAATTAAATTAGACTATCCAAATTAAAATTGTATTATCCTAATTAATTATAAAATATTTGTTAGAAAAAAATTGTATTTTTTATTTTAATAAACATGAAATAAAAAATAAGAATAAAAATTAGAAGACTTTAAATTTGGACATGTGGATTAAACTTCAAATGATCCAAATCTCATCAAGATGTTCATTCTCTAATGAGTAGTGTGCAGATGAACTTGAACCATTGATCATGCCACTTTGGTCTCACATAGGGGTGAGCAAAACTGAATCGAAACCGAAAATCGAACTGAACCGAATTTTATTTATTTAATTTGGTCTATTTGATTTTTCGGTTCGATTCAGTTTTTTTATTTTAAATATTTCGATTCATCAGTTCGATTCGGTTAGTAAAATTTAAAATCAATGGATCGAACCGACCGAATTATATATAATTTATTAATTATAAATTATATTTAATTTATAAATTATTTTATTTTATTTTTATTTTTTATTTTAATAAAGAATAAAAAATAATAACATCACTTGAAACTCTATTTCGATCAGTAACTCTCATCAGTAGGTGTTGTGACTGGATTATGGTGTTACAACTGGATTATGGGACCATTATTTAATCATCGGTGTTTATTTGTGGTTGTTTGTTTGATTATCCATGCCTTTATAATATTTAGGCTTTATGTCATATGGGTGTAATTAAAATGGGCTCATATTGAAAAAAAAAATAAATAGAAAAAACGCTCAATTTTATAGTGTTGTTTGTTTTAATATTTAAAAAAATGGGCCCAATTTCAATAGCTCAATATGAAACAAAAAAACTAAATTAACCGACCAAATCGAATTATCAAGTTTTGTTTAGTCCTTGTTTGGTTTGATTGTTTTGTTTGCTTCGATTCAGTTTTCATTTTCAGTGTTATTCGATCGATCGATTTTGAATATTTTGAGATCAAACCGAACCGAACTGATCGATGCTCACCTTAACCTCAATGATATATTGAAATTTGAAACATGAGATTTGAATTTTGAAATGGATATGAAATTAGAAAAAAAAAAATTGTTTGATTTCATGAATTTAGTTTCATGTAAAGTTAAATTTAACCAAAAATGATTGAACTCGGTTTCATCAAGTGAACCATGAAAGCCATAGAATTTTACTAACAATTATGCCCCATTAATAAAAGTTTTAGACACATTTGCCCCTCCCATTTTCAGCGTCCTTGCTCTTCGACATCCCACCCCACTAGGCCACTACCATTTTCGACGGAACGGAACTGGTCTTCACATCGTCTCCGTCACCGTCACCCGCGAAGGGATCAGAGAGCTGGTCTTCCTAACATCCGTTGCTGGGCTTCCTCCGTCCTTTCCTGCCGTTGATTCGTTTCTCATCCTTCGCAAATAGCAATAAGGAATTACTGTGTGCTAAGTAACTCTCTCAACTTCTCTCTGTCTTGTTGTTGCCGTGCTCCTGCTCTTCGACTCTCCAATGGCCATACTCTATCATTCTGTACTTGTAAGTTCCACATTTCTTCTTATGCTCTCTGTCTCTCTCTGTGCCCTCACAGTTTTGCGCTTTGATTCATCTAAATTTAGTTTTGAGTGGTTAGTCGTTCTCGCCTAGAAATCGTCTCTGCACATGGTCATTATCGCCCCGCCAGTGAGATTTGCAGACATTGTGGAAATTCTGAGATCGCAATTCTAAGACCTTTTAAAGGATCGATGAATTAGATGGGGAAAATGATGAGAGAACTAAGAAGATGACCGGTTTTGAGAGAAACCCTCGGGGGTTCAAAGAGGGAGAGTAAAGAGAGGGAGATTTGGGTTGAAGCAGATCTGGGTTGGATGTGGAACAAATTTTTTGGATGAGAGTATTCTAGTATTTTCAAATTTTTAACATTGATTCCCCTATAATCTACCAAACATATTTTTAAATCTCATGTTTATATTCATTTCCGTTAAAATTCATTTCCCACGTACCAACTGGGCATTAGTCGTTTTTTAGTCTTCGGGTGGACTTGGGACTAACTTAACGTGTTACATGGGACTTACAAGTAAGTTTCCCAATACATATATACATGTGCAGTTGTTCACACTCATACTGTAATCACTTCTTTAAACTGCAATCTTGTCTGCCTATGGATTCATGGGACGAGACAATGAAGAGAGCGAAGGGGAAGTTTATGTTTTCTGCCATAATACTCCTTCGCTGTCTTTTGCTTTGTGTAGCTTGACGCCATAACCAAGGACAAACCCATTAGAGATGGTCAGCTTCTGACTTCTAAAGAAGAAAAGTTTGCTCTTGGTTTCTTCACTCCAGGTAATAAATCTAACTATCGTTATGTGGGAATTTGGTATCATAATTTCCCAACGCAAACTGTTGTTTGGGTTGCCAACAGAGACAATCCAATCACTGACAAATCTGGAGTTCTCTCCATCGACTCAAATGGAAACCTAGTTCTCCATCAAAATTCCTCAAACTTACCCATATGGTCCACAAACGTTTCTGTCTCTGTCTTCCCAAATAATAAACCCATTGTCGCTCAACTCTCAGATTTGGGTAACCTTGTTTTGATTCAAAATGATGAATCTAAAACTCTTCTCTGGGAGAGCTTTGATCATCCCACTGATACACTCCTTCCATATGCCAAACTAGGAGTTAACAAAATAACTGGTCAAAGCTGGTTCTTGCAATCATGGAAGAATGAAGAAGATCCTGGAACTGGAAGCTTCTCAGTTAGATTCAGTACCAGGGGAAAATCTCAGGTTTTCTTGTATAAGAATAACTTTCCTTTATGGCGAGCTGGACCCTCCAATGGAGAAATATTAGTTGGGATCCCATCTTTGAAACGAGCCATGCCAAACATTTTGAACGTGTCTGTTCCTGATAATGATGATGAAGTAGGATACATGTACAATGCTATTTCTAAGACCAATATCTTCAGATTAGTAGTTCTTCCATCAGGATTAGCACAACTATTCAAGTGGGATGATAGTTTAAATGAATGGACACGCCAATGGTCTGCACCAGAATTGAATTGTGACTACTATGAATCTTGCGGATCCAACAGTAAGTGTGATCCTCAAAACCAGTCAAACTTTAGGTGTTCATGCTTGCCTGGGTATGAACTGAAAAATCCAACGGATTGGAATCAAAACAATGTTGTAACAGAGGGGTGTGTGAGGAAGAAAGGATCACTATCCATGTGTGGGAATAATGGAGAAGGATTTGTGATGGTAAGAAAGGTCAAGATTCCTGAAACATCTATAGCTAATTGTAAAATGGGTTTGAATATGGAGGAATGTGAAGGAGCATGCTTGAGAAACTGTTCTTGCACTGCTTATGCAGCTACAGATATGAGAAATGGATTAGGATGTGGGTGCTTAACATGGCATGGTGCTCTAATGGACACACAGGTATTGAGTGAGGGAGGCCAATATTTTATGTCCGTGTTGATGCTATTGAATTAGGTAACCATATTATTCCATTTTTTTTCTTTTAATATTTTTAGGTTGAAAGGTCCTCTAACTTTTTCTACAGTTTCAGTTTGATCCCTTAATTTTATAAAATATATTTTCAATCTTTTAACATTGATTCTGTTAGTTTCAAAAAATTATTTTTTGTGCTAATCATTATTATTTTAGAAAATATTATGTTAACATTTGATAATATTTTTTCCATATTTAAATTATGAATTTTTTGTTGATGAAACTAGCAGTGTTTGGGTTATAGAACGGAAAAGACACTTTATAAGATTAAGAAATTAAAATAAAATCTTATATAAAGTTAAAGGAATAAAAATGTACTTTAGCCAGTTTTTTTATTACACATGGGTGTCCTCCTGTTGGAGGCAATATACTGTTTAAAACACGCTTGGGCACTAAATATGGACATTTTTCTCTCAGTGGAGATTTAAAACTTAGTTCATCATGGTATAAAGGACTAACCTTTTTTCCATGAGATCCAGCCTGTTGGTCTTTTCTTGTAATTTCTTGGTGAATGCTTTACTCTATTTTCAAAGTTGCGTTGGTTTTTAAGATTTTTCCCCCCTGCTTTTTCTCAGCAAAATACGCCAGGAAGGCAAAAGGAATGCTTGCTATGGCTAGGATGGTGGGAATTACAGCAGCTTCTATCACTTTCATTGTTCTTCTTGTTGCCATCATTGTGTATTGGTTTCAGAAGAATAAAAGAGGTGCGTTATTCCTTTCATGTCATGAATTAAAGATAAGAAGTAGAATGTGTGATAATTATAAATTAGTTTAGTGGAGTTAATAGACAACTTAATTCGTTTTTGTGTTTATCTTAAAACTGAATATTAATTCGTATTCTTGTGGGGGATAGGTTAATGATTTTTAATGAATTTCACCAAATCCATTTTTTGTGATTTAAATTGTTGTTGCATGAAAAAAAAAAACAAAGAAAATTATATTTTGCTTTGTGAAATTCATTATATTAATTCTAAATGATTTTGTGATAAAAGATATAGTAAGTTAAAAAAAAAAATGATTCCTCTCTATAAAATCGTTGTTGTTGTTCTAAACATTTTGTCTCTCTATCAATACTTTTTGTTTAAAATTTCTTAAAGATCAATATTGCTTCATGCCTTTTTATTGGCTAATTATAGATAAAATAACAGAGCAACAACTAAAGATGGATTCCGAAGAGGAGCAAGCTGTAAATAGTGCACAGCTAGCCTTGTCATTTTTCAGCATCAAAATCATAATGACTGCTACAAATAAATTCTCAAATGAGAATAAGTTAGGTGAAGGTGGGTTTGGTTGTGTATACAAGGTAAGTGAATTAATGCTTATAATTAATCCCATTTTTGCAAGTTTCTATAATCTTATTATCATTTTATATATTTTTATGAAGGTAATAATATTTATGATGTTACACTACTATTGATTGGATTATTAATTGCACCAATTAGAATAATTTAAATTTTCATATTTTAGGGCTTGTTAGTGGATGGACAAGAAATAGCAGTGAAGAGATTATCTAAAGGTCATGGACAAGGGATTCAAGAATTCAAGAATGAAATTAAACTAATTGCAAAATTACAGCACAGAAACCTTGTGAAGTTGCTTGGGTATTGCATTCACAAAGAAGAAAGGATGTTAATTTATGAGCATTTGCCCAACAAAAGCTTGGACTTCTGCCTTTTTGGTGAGCCTTTAATTCTCTCTCTTTGTCTAATCTAGTGTACATGTATTGCTTTCAAGAATTGGAGACCTTAAATTCAACTTGTGGTTAATTTTATCTGTCAACTTTAAAAATCCCCACTCCTTTTACCCTGCCATTTTCTTTTTCGCTTGTTGGTGTTTGTCGGCCCCCATAATTATTTTTTTAATATTTACTCTTCTCCCTCCATCTCCTTCTCTCCTCCCCCACTCTCTCGCAACCTCCCTCTCCTCTGATTTCTCGAGCCAGTGCAATGTCGATGGCCTCCCATACTTCAGCTACAAGACCATCCTTAGCGGCCTCCCTCCCTTTGAAGCCGAACAGCACATCCCCTCTCTCTACAATTCCACTAGCACCACTTGCTTTGACCCCTTCTCCAGGGTTCTGTGTCGCCTTCAGATCTCAGCCTCAACTGGCCATGTCCCCCTGGTCACTTGTGTTGTCTCCAATGGGTTCATGACCTTTTCTGTCAAAGCTACCAATGTTCGAGTTGTTCATGGTTCAGGACGAGGGAGGGAGAGAGGGGAGGGAGAGAAAGTGGAGAGGGAGAAGAAAAAGGAAGTTGTTGCTAGAGTCTGGGAGACAGAAAGCAAGTGTAATTCCAATGGGCAAACTAGAGCCAAAGAACAAAAGATGACAAAAGAAGTTAACAAGGTGAGACTAAGGACGTAGGTGAAGCTTCTTGTTGGTGAGTCTTCATTGTCACGATAATGATCGGAAGGAATGAGAGTTGGCGAAAGGTCATGAGGGAGATGTGATGGAACCTGCATGGATTGGATCTACGTCTAGATTAGGTGAGGCATAATAGAAGTTGCTGACGGATAATGAAGGGTAGAGGGAGAAGAAGAAGAGTGGAAATTGCAAAAGCATCAACCACTCAGACAAGAGAACGAGACAGATGGGGGAGAGAGAGAAGGAATAAAAGGTGGGGGGGAGAGGAGAGAGTCCGGAAGAGAGGAGAGAGTCGGGAAGAGGGGTATGTTTTAATATTATAAAAAATATAAAAATAATGGGACTCATTAAAAATATTAAAAAAAATGTGGGACTCACATAACGATAGAATTGGGAGAGTTAATGCCAGGGGTACAGAGCGATGTTTTTTTCAGGCGGAGATATAAATTATCCATAATTAAGTTTAAAGTCATTTAAAACTTTTCGTGTGCATTTCAGGGGCATTTCTGACCTTTAACCCAATTATAAATATATATGCTTTAACTAAATTAAGTAAATCAACACATTTTATGTAAGAATTTGTTGATATATGAAATTTGAGGTAGACATATGGTTTTTCAGATATTATTGTCAAATTAAGCAAATGCTATGTGACAACAATTTATAAGATGTCTCAAAACTAATAGTGCTTCAGGTGTATTAGACACTAATTAAAGCCTATATATTAGCTTTGCTTGTTTAGTTATGTTTCTAAACAACTTGATAATATATTCCACACTCAAAAATATGATATATATTTAAAAAAAGGTTAGACATTTTTCATTCATCACAAAAAAGATGAATTATACTGCTCAATATCGCTTAACATATTATAGTTTGTTGTAAATTTTATTTAATATATGAATATATTGAATTTGTTAGCTTGAATTTCTATGGTATCTCAATAATTAATTACATGTGCGTGTTTGGCATTGCTAGATTAACTTTTCTCAATTTTCAATGGTACTTAAAGGTAAAGCTTTTGTGGTTTCAATTGCAGATATGAATCATAGATCAAGATTAGATTGGAATGCACGATTTCACGATTTCATATTATTTTCGGAATTGCTCGCGGTGTTCTTTATCTTCATCAAGATTCGAGGCTAAAAATAATTCATAGAGACCTTAAAGCTAGCAATATTCTCTTAGATGTTGCAATGCATCCTAAAATTTTAGATTTTGGCATGGCTAAAATATTGGAGAGGATCAAATCTAAGCAAGAAAAAGACGAGTTGTTGGGACCTAGTAAGAACATTACTATTTTACATCTTCTTAAATTAAGAATTATTTATTTATTTATTTATACAAAAAAAATAATTATTTATGCCACAATGTTTGGATTATTGCAGTGATTATATGTCCCTGAATATGCAATGGAAGGACAATATTCAACAAAATTTGATGTCTTTAGCTTTGGTATCATATTGTTAGAGATTATTAGTAGCAAGAGAAACACAGATCGTGACAAAGGAGGGTATCCCTAAACTTAATTGGACATGTAAGACCAAAAATCATTATAAGGGTATGAAATATAAACCGAATGATTTGGTTATTTTTCATATTCCTTCATATTTAACCTTAACCCTTTATTTGGATGCAGTGAAAAATAGAGAAGGAAAAACTAGGAGGAAGAAACTTCCAAAAATAGTAATTTTTAATTGGAAAAATGTATCTGCCAGCCGTTGTAATTTTTTTCAATTTTGAATTAGGTTATCATAATTTATTTTGATTTAATTGAACCTTTATATTTTAATCCATTCAATGTTTTAATCCCTCAAGGTTAAAATTTCTAAATTTTTCCTTTTAAAAGCAAAAATTAAGAACTTTTATATTTTATTAAAAGTTATATAAATTTACAATTAATTACATAATAATCATAATTCAAGATTTATATAATTAGGTTATCTTTTAAATAATTTATATAGATATATAATTTTCATAAAAAATGTATGTCGTGTATTAAATGAAATTTTCTTTTTTCCACTTTAGCTTGAAGTATTAAATCAAATTTTCTACAGGCTCTAAAAGTATTTTTGTTTTGGGAAAGTTAATATAATTCATTATTAATTTTTCCTTCTAATTTTCCTCCTCCCTATTTTCTTCCCTTGTACTTTTCCCTTTCAATGGCATATTTCTGCTTGAGTTGATGATGATCATGTGATGTGGAATTAATTTGTGGGTATGGGATTTATGGAGAGAAGGGAAGGCCTTGGACATTGTGGACTCAACACTTGGTGAATCATATCCTATTGATGTTTTACTTAGGCATATCCTAATTGGGCTTTTATGTGTGCAAGAAAATGCCTTCGATCGGCCATCCATGTTGGAAGTTATTTTCATGCTTGGCAATGAAGTCAGTCTTCCCACTCCCAAAAAACCAGCATTCCTATTCAACTCTGCTAACAATTTGGATTCAGAATCATCTGGAGAATCTTCAATGAATGAAATTACTAGCACTACAATAAGCGCTCGTTGACCTTGACATATGTTTGTATGAGTTAAATGTACTCTCTTATATAGTATGCTTGTTAGACACTGAATATGCAGGCATCATAATCAAACCTTCAATAAGGGACATGTTAGGCACGTAATTTCAGCAAATTATATCTTCATATGATTTTCTTTTTAATTCAATGTCTTTTTTTTGATATACTAAAAAGGGTTAGATTTTGCATTTTTATTCATACCCCATTGTATTCTTATTACTTAAACCAGCATTTTTCCATAGGGGAAGCCTATAATTAATTATCTATTCAGTCTTGCAATCCTTTTTAAATATTGTATTGAAAGTGGCAAAATGAAGCAAACGCTAATAGCTAGACCCTTAAAACCTTATATCTTTGGTAAGAGATGTCATATAAGGTAGCAAAATGAAGTGCCTAGTCAATAATCACATACAGAAACAACTTGAGAAGAATAATGTCTCTCCACACTATATACATCTTCTTCCTCTTCATGACAGAAATAACTATGAGTAATTACAAGTTCCAGTCTCACAAATGCAAGCATACCTTGGTGTCTACAATCTTGCAAGCTACTCTAGAGCTGTAGGAAGATAAACTCTCAACTCTTGTGATTCTTTGAATCGTGCGAATAAAGGAAAAGAAAGGGTGTTTTTCATTTTTGAATTTTTTTTAAGACATGGGTTTTGGTCAAATGACAACATTGTTAAGTGAATAAAAAAGTAAGCTTGGTCCTTAAATATATTTGGTTCTTGGGCCAATTTCAGTTCTAACCAGGTCCTTTTGGCCAATTTTTCCTTTTTCATTATTTTTTTTAAAATTTTAGTTATGAAGGTACTTAATTTTTTTTATTTTTTGTCTTTTTTTTTTTTTAACAATTGAAAGTTTTAGTTCAAAAAAGGAAAAAAATTTCATGCTGAATAAAGAAAAAAATTAATAACTACTAACTATTTAACATTTGATAATGGATAAAAATAAGATGGAGCAAATAAAATTGATAAAAAAGAAGTTATACTGTCAAGTAGCTTTATTGTAATTTATGATCAGATATAAATTTTGGAACATTTCTCAAATAGACAATATTGATTATGAAAGAACAGTTACACAGAGGCACGATGTAAAGCTTACCTTGACGAAGCCCAAAGACAAGCCATCAAACTCAATAAACCCAAAAAGCTTGGATAGCTTTATGAACAGTAACTTTGTGATGGGGCCACAGCTTTTGCACTGGCTTCGTGAAACCAGCAATTAAAAATCAAATCAAATCCGACGGTCAAGATTAATTTAAATTTTAGTTTGATTAACATGTAAAAATTATTTCAAAGGTTGAGTTGGGTTGGGTAGTTTTGGACTGAAAATCAAACCTGAAATTGAAATCAAGCCGAAAATGAACTCAATTTTCAAAAACTAGATTAGCCAAAAAAATTTTTTTATCAAAGCTTTTTAAAAAATGATCAAGTTTTTTAATCATTTGATATTATATTATATAATATGACTTTTTAAATCATGATAAACTTAAAATATTTAATTTTATTTTTAAATTAAATAGCAATTGCATATTTTTTCTTTATATTGAAATATTTATATACATATATAAATTTTTAATTTAATTATTATGTCACTAGTTTGACCATTAGTGCAATCTAGTTAAATCATATGAACTGTGACTTGCTAACTTTTCCTGTTTAATATTCGGTCCAATTTTAAAAATATTAGGTGAAATTACTTTCTAAAGTATGATGATGATATTGGCTAATCTCAGGTGACTGTAATCCAATATCATTATTATTCTTATTTTATTGAGGGAGAATCACATTAAAAGATCACTCAACGAAATCATTTATAAGTAAGGATTAACAACAAGTCTCACTTGAGTAAAAAATCATATATTTTTATTTTAACAATAATTCATTTTTATGGATCCTTATTTGTGAATAGTTTCTTTAAGCAATCCTTGAATGTAATTCTTCCATTTATTTATGTAGACTTTGGTTCCTTTCAAAGAAAGACTTGGAGACATTATTTCAAATTAAACTTTAATTGTTAATTATAAGTGATGCCTAAAACTAATCCCATATTAATTTTTAGACCAATATTAACTCTTATAAGACTATAAAAACCTTATTGATTCTTTTTTGACTACTAACACATTTTTTTTTTTGTAGTGTTAGACAATTACCATTCATTTGATATGTTCAATTCGCTATGTTCTCGATCCATTGTGGCCCTATATGTGGGGGTGGGTGTTAATAAAGCCTGTGTTTGGGTAACAAATTTTTTACATTTGTAAAGTACTTTTGAGAAATTTTAAAAGTAAAAATCGTTTGGTTTACAAAAAAAGTTCCTAAATTAGTCCTTTAAAAAAATCCATGAAAAAGTTATTAAAAGTCTATTTTCTCAAAGCTACTTTCACTTAAGTTTGCATATGAAGTTGGGGTTGAGTATTAACGAGGAAGTGACTAATTTTTATTTTGCTACTCTACCCTTATGATTATTGCCAAATATTATATTTTTCATATATTGTTAAGCTTGTAATTTTTCATAAACCACAAATTGCAAGGAGATTGGGTAAATCATACAGGCAGCGACCATCATCATTAAATTAAAATTTTATTAAATTAAGAAAAATTTTAATTGGTCAGACAAACAAATAAAGGAAGTTAACTTATGAGGTTGGAAATAATGAACAAGGTTAATGAACAGGCAATATTTATTTTTTTTCTCATTCATTATTTAACACATCAAATTTTTATTATTTAAAATTTTAATTATATGTATTTTCAAACATTTCAAATATATTGCATGTGTAATAAAAATTACATATCATAAAATTAATTTTTTTTTGTAATTATACATAAATAAAGTACTTCTCATTGTATATTATCTGAACAACTTTTTGTTTAGTGAATTGATTTGAAAAAATATAGGGTGTGTTTGGATTTCAATTAGAAAAAAATTGATTATAGAAAAAATTGATTATTAGAACGTGATGATGTTTGGATAAATTTTTAGAAATTGATTTTGATAAATTGAATATGTTTAGATGATTTTTTGAGAATCAATTTTGAATGTGCAATAAATGATATAAAGAAAAGGGCCAATGGAGTTTTGCAAATGGAAGAAATTTTAACTTCTCTAAAATGGAGTTTTTCAAATTAATGGAGTTTGTAAAATGAAGGTGTTTAGATAAACTTTGCAAAATTATAATTTTGATCCCAAAATTGATTCTCAATGGGTATCCAAATAGGCTCATATTAATTATAAATTTTATTATAATAACTGATTTTTATTAATAAATTTTTACAAAACTGACTTTTAACAAACAGAAGTCAAATACGCCCTCAAGTGTCTTCGCGTAAAAAATTGTATAATTCAATGTACTGAGTGGAATAATACCATCTGCATATTCATGATGCCATGTGTCATAGAGGTAAAAAATTATAAATTTGAAACCACGCACACAGAAAGATGTCCATTTAAAATTCTCATGAAAATAATTTCATATGACTACCATATGTCCACCAGCTTCAAACAAAATAATAATAATAATAATAAATTTCGTTGGTCCTAATTTAACCTCAGTTAATGGCCAGATGAGAGCAAGCCGTATGACTCTACAAACATGGGTGTTCTTCTACCATCACCATTCATAATAAATTTAGATGGTTCATAAATTTTCACTTCTATTTATGTTATTTAAATTAATAATTATTTTTCATCTGTAGAATAAGTTAAAATTTATTACTTCATCTGTTAAAAAATATAAAGTATTTTTTGAGAGGTTTGTATATTAAAAAATGTGAAGTATTTTTAATATTTTAAAGAATAATTATTGTACTTTTTTCTAAAAGTATCCACAATAAATAAATCACTTTATATTTATTTTAAAGTAAAAATTTTATTAAATATACATAATATAAAAGATAATGTTAATGTTAATGTAAAGAAAATTAAATACTTTATTTAGGAGAAAGAGATTTGGGAGAAATATTTTAAATTTTTTAACACAGGAGCACATATATATGAATATGAGTTCTACTTTTTATTCGGCACCTTTTAAAATTAAAATAATTTAACCACCCCCGTGGATAGGATGGGTAGTGCATGATGATGGGTTTGGGTTTGAGTTCTTTAATACTTTGCTTTGAACATGATTTGTATTTTCTTAGTTTAAATTTTCCACCCAAAAAAATATAAAATAATGTAAATGTGAAAAAAAAAAAAAATCTCATAAAAACTAAACCATCTAGATTTGGTTTGGATAGCCCCAATTGTCAAATCTCTACTGTCGAAATCTCCACCACCCATATATGTTGCCTAACACAGTTTCACCCCATTATTACATCAAGTTGGGTTGGTGGTCTGTGTTTGGCCCAAAGCAGTTGGGCATACTAGGCCATGTTGAGGATCCAGCAATCCTAAGAAGCCCACCAAACGAGCCCGAAATTGAGACACTAGGTCAGCACTTGAGAGACAGAGACAGAGATGTAGGATGGGAGAGAGAGCCAGGTGAAGGAAGGACCATCACTCAGGTTAAAATTTACACATTAAGATGCCATAGAAAGTTTCTAATTACCAAGAAGTCTGAAATGTAAAAATAATTTTAAAATCTCATGGGCTTGATGGTAAATAAATTTTGATATGCTTTTTACTAAAATACTCCTTATTGAAAAAAAAAAAAAAAGTATGGTTGCCAATTAATTCCATCTTCCTCTTCACCCTTCTTTCTCGACAATACTATTAAAAATAAAAAGTTTTGAGATCCCAGTAGCAGGCAAACCTCT
>NW_026555896.1:0-46905 GCF_029017545.1 Prosopis cineraria | reverse complement strand
ATTAAATATGTGTAAATTGTAACTTAGAAACGTAGATTTAATATATATATATATATATAAAAGTATGAAAAAATATGTGCCTAGTTTAACCGGTGCAATTGGTTTTAACCAATTCAAAGCAATTCAACCAATTCTCTAACCATTTTGATTTTCTAGGCTAGACATTAGACCAGTTCCAAATCAACTAGCCAATTCAATTCAGTTTTCACAGCACAGCAAGAGTATGTGTGAAGGCTAGATGGCCTAAAAATTGAACTTTTATTACATCATGTTAAACTGGGCTCTTTCTAAATCTTGAATAATAATATGATTTTTTTATATTATATATAAATAAAAATTATAACAATAACTTATAAGTTATAATAATTAACATGCAAAAAAATTATAGTTCATAGTAATTGAAGTATTTAACAAACAACATCTCAAGTATAAATAGACGTGAGTCACATAGTAAGTACATTTCAAATAAAAAGTAAAAATTAATTTAATTTCACAGGAACTAGATTGTTATTATTAGCTTTGTTCGTAAATGTGATTAACATTGCTCACCACCTGGTTAGGAAAACTCATTTTATTGAGGGCTTTTTTTCATATTTTTGATCATCCACTATCTTAGTTGTCCCAAGGGGGGGTTGATGATGATTGATTTGGCTCTCCTTAAGAGTTTGCTGGCTTGTTCTTGTTTTTTTTTTTATTATATGAATGAGTTTAGTTTTCATCCCAGAAAAAAAGTAAAATTAAGGATCCCTTGAATGGTATCCTCGCCTAACAAGGGAGGGAAGGGGTGCCATAAATGGTTAAGAAGAATCCGGCTATAAAATTTAGGGTCAATCTATTCAGTTGAGCTAGTAGATTGATAAATTAATATCTTAACTAATTTAATAAGATAATAATTAGTTTAATCATAGTTTGACTATAGTTTTTAACTATTAACCTTGAACTGTACCTTGACTAGGTTCAATGACCATTTTAATTTTCAATATCTTGATAAAAATGACTACTGAATTTACCTTGCTCTAAAGTTCCTAAAAGTACTTAAGTCCTTTTAAAAGAATGAGCAATGATAGTTAGATTACGAAAATGTCTATGCTTAATCTTGTTGGGATGTACAATTTTTAGAATATTCTGTTGTATTTTTCATGAAAATTGAAAATATATTCAAACATCCATAAATATTATCATGAAAAGAAAAAAAAAGAAAATTTTTACAATATTCAGTTATGTTTTCATAAATTGAAGATATATTCAAATATATATAATCGATGTAATAAAAATGTTCTCTCATCATATGCAATACCTTCCCATATATATGTAAATTTCTTCCATATATGCAAAGAAGCTACCCTTAGACATAAGATATTGTCATGATGGTTATATTTCATGAGTATAAATAAATCTTTCACAAATGTAATTTTCTTTCGTTACATGCAAATATATTATCGGTGGAATGCAATATTCTCCCATTAAGTGCAAAACTCTGTCACAAGGTGACTTTTATTATCAGGTACAATACATCTTCCATGATATAAAAATAACTTTTGTCATATACAAAATATCTTCCATTGGTGCGCGTTCTCTTCCATAAAATAATTTAACATTCCCAAATATTAACATTAAAAGACCTTGATCTTTTAAGGTTTCCAAATATTGACGCCGAAAGACCCCAAATATTTGACACTAAAGGACCATAGTCATTTTTGTTTCATTGGGAGCATTTAAGTCATTTGCCATCTCAAATATTGATATCGAAGCACCTTGATATTCCATAGATTCCTGGTGACTAATAATAATGAATTTACCGATGAGGAATTTTTTAGACATTTTGTTTTTAAAAAAATGGGATTATGCGTTCATTTAGAAATCGATTTGTTTACTAAATCTAACACCTAATCCGAAGGTTCCAGTGATCCACCCATTATTCAGTTCCAAATTTTGACTTTTCCACGCCATGTTTACTATGTGCTTCCTACCCCAACACCACCAACAAAAACACCACGCAAAAAAAAAAAAAAAGACTATAAAGTTAATTATTGTCATAAAATTTTGACTAAATCCAACCTCTGTTTGGCAGTTTCAAATTCTTATCTTTTTTAAATCAAAATATGACCGCAGGATATATACCAGTAAGTATTTATTAGTACTATATAATCAAGTTTTTTTTTAAAAAAAATATGAGAGAGATTGAGATTCTAAATTTATAGATCTGTTTAGAATTATGAGATATTTTAATTTTAATTAATTTATGCTCTTTAATAAGTTAATTAATGACATTTAAAATTGCACAATTTTTATATTTACACTTATTAAACAGAGTGTCTGAAAATCCAATTAATTACACTTTTAATTAAGAGTACTTTTGAAAAACTTAATTAATTACACATTAAAAAACTCAAATATCTTGTAGTATTTTTTAACGTGATCAATACTGCAGCAAAAATATCTTCTTTTACTAAAAGAAGGGACTCTTTAATAGTTAAACAAAATGAAAACTTGAGAGTTATACCCTGACCAAACCACTAATATCTTTTGCATAATTGAGATTTTTCTTTTGTAATTACACATACACGTGAATTTTAGGTGCATGTTAATGAACCAAGGATTAAATTATAAATTTATCCTAAACTATAAATTTAGAAATGTCTGAGATTTTAAACTTATTTTTTATATAATATTTTCCTTTAACTTTTAAAATGATGCATTGTCTCTCATATCATTAATAAAAATTAACTTTAACTATTAGTTGACAAGAAATTTTATTTAATTTTTTTTTGAATCCTTTTCTATAATTTTCTTATCCTTTTTCTATAATTTCTAGTTAACTAATAATTAAGTAAATTTTTGTTAATGATAGAAGTGACATTCTATCATTTTCAAAAGTTAAAATGAAATATTATGCCAAAAATAAATTTAAATTCTCGTACGCTTCTAAACTTATAATTTAATATTGAAATTGTCTAGTAACCCAAGAAAGCAATAATTAAATACATATGTGCAATTAGTAAGCTCATTTTATTCAGCAGCGACAATATATTTAATGCAACTAGTAATTAACCCCATGCGTGCAGGTTTGACGGATATTTTGTGTATTAAGTTTGCTAATAAAGACTGAATGGTGATTAAAAAGGAAAAAGTGAGCTAGAAAATTGACACCCTTCTACAAATGTGAGTTAGAGGAAGTTAGCCATGTAATAATGCTTATTTCAAATACTCCCTTCGTTTTAAATATAAGCAAAACATTTATATGAATTTTTTTTTGTTTTTTATAGGCAAAATAATAATTTTCAAGACACATTTATAATATCTTTCCTCAATTGATGCTCCTCATTAAATGATAGCATTATTAAATTAAGAGAAAACAAAGGATTGATCATCAGGACATTTTAGTCTAAAATTTTCAATTTCAAACATAATTATTAAAATTAATTAACTTTCTTAAACGATAGATGTTAGCTAAAATTTACCTATATTAAAATGATGAAAATAAAATGATGAAAATTGATTTCCTCCTATATTCTTTAAAAGACTTTACCGTAAATCATGTAAATCACATTTGTTGTCATTGATTCTGGGATATTGTCTTAGTCATAGATTAGAATTTTCAAACCATCCATGCTACTAACTTTGGAAACTACAACATAAAGTTGGCCATGTGCAAAAACTACTAAGACTATAATATATATATATATATATATGATTACTTGTATGCATGTTCTTGCAAAAGGGGAAAAAACACATACAAATTAATAAGATTATATGCTCCAAACAAGATAAGATATACATAAATTACATACATGTCCATCAGAAATGCAAATAATAAGGGATAATTAAACATAGAGACAAAAAAATAAAATAAAATCAAGGGGAAAATGGTTACAGAGTGACCTAAACTTTAGGGTTTCTGGTCCCTCCTTGTGTCGGCCACAACACAATAGAGGATGAGGACAGAGACTACATATAACTCGTAGCACAAGGTACCTAATTACAAGACACGCAAATTCAGGGGCCAATACAAAACTGTGTGTCCAAAACAAGAAAAGAACTAGCTAGTTGATTTAGTTTTGGGGGGTATAGTGCAAAATCTAAAATGGTCAATAGCTCCCATGTTTCACGGAGCTACAGGTATGTTCTTGTTGTGTATTGGTCGTCTTCTTCTCACTCTGCTATAATCCATTGTCATGTACTGTGAAGGGTCCTCCCCTTCCACCCATTCTTGCCTTGTCCCCTTGTTCTTCTTCTTCTTCTTCCTTACCACCTTCATCTTCTGCTCTTTTTCTTGTTCCTTCCCTGCAAAATGTTTCACAGGTCATGGCTTCATATTTCACTGATTAATCAGTTAAAAAATCTATGGATGCTGCTGTTGTTTAATGGGGTAGTATTTTAATCTAATGCACTGTCTATTAATGTATACCAGTTGTGCTAAGGATCTCCTGGTTTCTGACATGTTTCAGTATGCCACATGTTTATTTATTGATTATTTGATAGATTGGACCTAATTCATGCAATGTGTATGAATACATGAGGTTATTAATTATTATGGAAGATACAGGATTCAAGAAAAGGGATTTGATACAGATATGGGATAAGATAGCATGAAGGAGAGAAGTTTTCTTGATGCTTACCTGAAAGGTTTTCTTTGTCATTCTGTTTCGACGCACCATGTGTAGATTCTTCATCATGTTCTTTAATCTATATTTTCCAGGAAAATACAAGAGTGAATGACACGTATATAGATGATTGAAAGAGATGACGAGAATTAGATTGACTGATGATCTGCTGCTGATTTCTGCAGTACCTGTCGTTCAGTGTTCATAAGCTTCCTTGGGAATATTTGTGGGAGAGAGAGGTAGTGTGAATTTACTGCTCAAATGAAAACCAAATATAAAAGCGCACAACCTGATCACTTCAAGAATCATAAAGAAAGAGAGGACAAAAGGGAGAATATAAAGTTAGTTTTAGTTACCTTGATATTGAAGAGGAGGTTTCATTAACGGAAGTTGCAGAGAACCAGAACAGTGTGGAAGCAAACCAGAGAAGAAAATGCTTAGCACAATGATGGTCATTACCAGCTCCATCTGACTAACTTTACTTATGCACAATGGAGTTTCTTCAGCTGTTGGGTTTTGCTTATACAACCTCATATGATGGCAGAGATAAATATATATATATATATAGAGAGAGAGAGAGAGAGAGGAAACTCAAAGCACAACAATGGAGAGTTCCAAAACAGGTTCATGAAAATCTCAAATATAATATTGATTTGCTCACTTTTTAGGAGGCTTCACACAATTTGGGTTGATTTTGTCACCTAATGCTGATGTAGGAACCTCACTTTCTGACTTTCCGTTGCATATAACCAAGCTTACATCTTCATCAACCATTTGCTCGGTGAAGAATGATCATATTTGATACTTTCTATTCATCATTTGCTTCTTCATATCTTTTCTAATATTATTGAGATAGTCAGTTCAGTTTCCTCTAGCTCCCTGCTTCAACGATCTGAAGTCAATTGAAGGGACAACAATCAATTAGGTGTGATTGTGTAAAGCCACTTTCAACAACTTCCTTTAACTTTTTAAATAAATAAATAAATGGCTTGTTCTTGGTTTACAGCACAATGTAACCCTAATTGGTGAACACTTGTCAATTACAAAACATTAAACTAAAGATTATGTGTACTAGGATTTAGATTGCATCAATTAAAAGTGGCTTCCGTTTCTTCGCTAGTTAAATTAATTCCTTTTTTGACTGTTGTCTATTTTTGAAAATAGAATCAGACCTATGAGAATGGAACTTTCTGGGCTAGGGTAGCTAGGGAAGCCATGAAGGGCACAGGAAACTGATTTTCTTTTCTCACATGCCTTAACAGTTGCTCTCTCTCTCTCTCTCTCATATATATATATATATATATATATGTATGCATGTATACCCGTGTAGTGCTAGGCATCGAAATTACCACCCTGGTGGACCCCCACATTGAATTGATTTTCAAAGTTTATGTTCGTGTTCGTGGGAAGAAGAAACAGAGAATTGACATGAAATAGAGATGATAGGTGGCCTTAGGAGCCCTTGGTTAGTTCCATCCACGTCAAATTTAAGGGACATACATACCGACTAATTCATCATCCAAAGGAAGGCTTGTGAATTTCAAAGCTAAGCACATGTCTTGCATTGTATAACTCATCAATATCAGATTGCATCCCCACTCATCCAACTTTTACGTATTTATTATTATTATTATTATTATTATTATTATTATTTATTTTCCAGGTTGAACTTTCATTAGTTGAGTCTCAGCAAGGGGTAGCAGCTATTGTTTTACCTGATTTTAAATATTATTAAGGAGATGTGACTACATTTAATATCTGACTATATTTTAAGCAAAGGATTTAATAAAAGAATACATGTGCATAATTAAAAAAAATTTAATTTAAAAAGTTTAATTTATGTCCAGTTTGTTTAGTATTGAAAATGTTATTTTAGTTAAGCTAAATATGAGAAAGTTGGTGAGAGCATGAAAGAATTATCAATAAAATTAAGCTAAGTATGACGGATGTGTTAAATATATATAAGTTGAAAATAGATTTTTTTTCCCCAACAAAACATCTATAACCGGCTTAATGTTATCCCAATAATTGCTTCATGTTAAGTTTAACTAAAATAACTTTTTTAATCTTAAACAGACTGACTCTTACTTTAATTGATATTTGATCTTTAATTGTTTGTTGTTTGTGCACAAAGCACATGAGAGAGAATCCTGCTTGGACAAATAAGCTCTATTCTGCTTTACTTGTAAACCTAATTTAAACCATCAGAACTTGTCATTAAAGATGAACTAAGCAATGGGATTGAGACCAAGAAAATCGTGGTCCCAAGACAAGCTTTGGGAGTAGTAAAATTTGAAGGTCATTGCTAGAGAAGAAGAGGATCAAGGAATAGCAATATTTTAATCATTTCATATTATTTGATTAAAGCTTCTATTTTGCTTTGTGTAATTCCATTTTTTATAAAATTAATTTATTCTATTGTATGGCATTTACTCAAATTTTAATATATCACATGCAACGAAGAAGTTCCAATGTCAAAATTGAAAATACACATAAGAAAATACCCCAGCTATGCCATATCAATTGTTATTTTACATTTTTTTTTTTTAAGGTTTCGAAAGCTGTCTTTTTTCACAAATTCAAGGCATGATTATTTTTTTCCCCCATACTCACAGTTAATAATTATCAATTTATCTCTCTTTATTACTTTCTCTTTTCATCTTTTTTCCCTCATTTATCTTATCTATTACTCCCTCTTCAAAGAGGGGATTGAATAAGAGTATTTTAGTTGATATATAATCATATTTTTTTTATTCACTAAAAAATTTCTTAATTTACATTCCTTAACATCAAACGACAAATTAATATGGAATGGAAGTAGAACAATTTTTCTTGATAAATTACAATATTCATAAATAATAATAGTATAATTTACTCCTCAAACCTCATAAACCACCTATCTAGTTCATTGTGTATAAGTAGAATATAGAGGAGATCACCCTCAAATTCCATCTATTTAAATGGAGATTCAAATTCTTTCACTTCTGCATTATTATATCACCTAAAAAGTTCAAAATGCAACTCCCCTCGATTAATAAAACAAAAAAATCAATAAAATAATTCAAATAGCTCCAAGAATTATTTCATTCCAGGACAACCAACATGTGAAAGAATCAATGCTGTCAAAATTTTTCACATAATAAAAGGGGTAAAAGTTGCCAGAATTCAATTTTAAAAAACAAAAATCCGGTGTACAAAAAGTCAAAAACCCTTCCTCTCAGTCTCATTTCATACATTACTAATATACACTGTTGATTAATTCGCTCCTCTCCTTTCTGCCATGGAAAGAATTTATCAGAGATTATTACAGCAACTTCAAGAGATTTGACTAGCTCGCTTCTACTTTGAGAGTTTTCGGAACATGAACTAACCTAAACTTATCATACACTTACACTTGGAATCTTTAATGTAGATGAGAATGATTATACCATATATTGAAGACTAAGGAGGAAAACAGATGGAAGGAAAGGGGGGGAGGGACAGGGCTTGGCTTGCATAAAGGAGCTCAAACTCAGCGTTCTAACCTTTCTGGTCAATAAACATCTCGGAGATGTACATGAGATTCAATGATATCATATATATCTCATAATTCTAAACCTGTAAAAGAGAGAAAGAATTGTTCAGAATCTACAGCAAAGAAGGCCCTCCCTCCAACCCTTCTGCCTCCGGTGATGCCTTTTGTCAGCTTTCGCCATTCTGACCGGGCTGCTATTCCATTCAGATTGCAGTCTACAATCAGAATATGTGAAAACTTTAGCGCAGTTCTTCAATAAAATCAAGAAAAGCAGATATTAAGTAGAACATGATATCCATAAATTAGGATTTCATTTAAGAACTCAATAACAACCACTCAAGAGAATTAGTAATGATGGAGAGGCATTAAACCAAGAAGTTTTATGGAAATTTACATGGGAAAGGCAAAGGAACGCGCGCTAGTTGTGCTGCTATCTGATCGAAGCGAAATGCTACCGGAAAAGGGTACAGGTCCTGAGTAACATATATGACTAGATACACCTACAGCCGAGAAACTTGACTCGCCATTGCAATGATAAACTTGACTTGTAATAGACCTCCCATCTTCAGGCTTAGCTGTATTTAGAAAGTCATCACATTTACAGCTACCATCTTGGTGACGTTCCTTTTTACTACAAGAAGCCACAAAATCTGAAGGAACAAAGTAGCTATCTCTGACAAGGATATCATTATCCAGTTCATTGACTGCAGGGTTAGCCAATACTGCTTCCCCAGCCCTGTTTTTGGATTCTTCATGCTTGGAGTGTGATTCAGGCTCGCTACAGACCTGCATGACAATCATAGGGATCAATTTATGATATTTATATCTTGCTGTGCAGTTCCAAATAAATCCCAAGAAAAGCTTCTTCAAAACTAGGCTAATCATTTTCAATATTTCAATAAAAGCTTCTCCAGAAGATTTTATTGTTCAAAGACTGATACAGAAGAAATGATAACCGTGGAAGGAAGAGCAGTGGTTTGCATTTAACAAATAAAGCAGGTAACACATTTTTTCCTAGTCATTTAAACCATAAACCTTCATAATTAGTAGTTCAATACTTCAGTCACGCAAATAAGTATTTTGGTTTCTTCACAATATTCAAAGTTCATAGTCAAACACAAGGCCCTTGTAAATTTAAGTTCAACAGTGAAAGTACAGGCCAATGGCCACCTATTTTGCATTGAAATTTCATTTAAACCAAAAATGGAAGTGACAAGAATCAAAATTTAGACTACCTGCTTATAGAGGCTCTAACATCAAGTCAACAACAATTTTAACTCAAATATAAGCTATTAACATTTTTATAATAATATCAAACATAACATGCAAAAAATAGTCAATCAATCTTTTCGAAAGGCACATAAGATTTTCAAGCAAAATCTTTACATAACAGAAGCTAAAATGCAAAATACCTCCGCATGGTTGAGTTCAACTTCATCACCCTTATCACGCAAAGGCTTAGCTTCTTCTGGTTCTATCTCTTGCAACAAAAATGTGCCACCAGGTAAAACCATTTCTTTGTTCTGATCAGCAAAATTTTCAGTATCATTCTCATCCCTCTGAATTAAATCCTCAGACTGATGATGTTTAGCAGGAACCTTGTCAGATTCCTTGGTTATTGATAAATCTAGATCATCTGGTAAAGGCACATTAATCTTGCTGTTGTCTTTCTCTGATACTTCTGTTCTTGAAGGATCAAAAGGCAATAATTTAGAAACATCCTTTTCATCAACACTATTCTCATACCGGACCTTATCCATGGCAGGGACTCCTTCATCAACACATATATCCTTAATAAAATGGCAATTACTTTCTTTGTAACATACTATCAATTCTGGTTGACTTTCTGCCACACATTCATCAGAATAGGTATCTTCACAATTCTCACATGAATCTGACTCTTCTGGAGAATCATGGATCCACACATCATGGGGCCTTTTTGCATCAGATGCTTCTATATCTTGGGAAGAATGAGAGACAGGTTCAACAAAGTTCTGGGCCTTTGCTTCATCTTTATGTTTCAAATCAACTATGCCTGTAGGGCAAACAAATTTTGAAGCAATCAAACCTTCCTCCCCCTCCATGTCATATTGTATTGGAATTGGATTCCCCTCATTACTCTTTAAATCAAAGGAAATCCTTCCGTCATTTTCCTTCACTTTCTCGCTTCTTGATTTGCATAGGATGGAGTTTGGATTACTATCATTGAATTCAAAGGACTGATTTTTAGTTTCAAGGCAAATATTTGGATGGCAAGAGACGAGCTCACCCTCTGCACGTACATCTTCATGTCAGTTAATATAAAATCACGATTTCAAGTTTGGAAAACGAAATAGTAATAGTGAGGATTAAACAATATAAAACATAAAGAGTTGAGAATAAAGTCCTAACTGATTTTACGATGCCACATTTAGGTGAACAGTTAGTTAGTTAATG
Source organism: Prosopis cineraria (assembly GCF_029017545.1). Lineage (NCBI taxonomy): Eukaryota > Viridiplantae > Streptophyta > Magnoliopsida > Fabales > Fabaceae > Prosopis > Prosopis cineraria. Next base: position 36,351 of record NW_026555896.1, on the reverse strand, counting down.
AGCAGATACATATATGGCAGCTAAAGATAGTGACAGAATTGAATGCAGAAATCAGAAGTAGGCTGTTTATTACCTAGTTTCATGGTTCACGTGGACTTCCTTCAACACATTGAAAAATTTTCCTTGATTCAACCAATCATATTTTCAATCAAACACTGATACGATAGTGCCCAATATATGCAGGATCCTGAATATCAGAAAAGAGAAAACATGAACAGGTTTAGCAACCAGCAAGTAACTAATGGTAACAGTACTAACTGCACGTGATGAAAACAATAGCGGCAGCAAACTCTGTAGACAAAAAATGGTGAAAGCCAAATATCAGTAACAAAGTTCCCCGTCAATAATACAAGGATAATCTCATCCTGAAAAATATTCTAATAATAATTAAAAAAAGCATAACTAATATGCATAAGGGATCTTAGAATTGGATTTTAAGAGGAAGGTAACTCTGATCTGTCACTAACACAGCTAATCCCCGTTTATCAAACATTGAAGGAAATTTCTGCTAATATCTCTGAATTATAAAGTGTACTAAGAGCTTAATCAAGGGCCATTAACATTTACTAATAGCCTCAAGAATATAAGGTTTAGAGTAAATCACTTGACTTGGAAGAATTGATGTCAGTAAGTTTTGATAATTTCTTATTTAAAAACACAGTTTTGGCGTCCATTTGTCTATAAAGTACGAAAACGAAATACCAGTCACCTTTTTTTATTAGGAGTAAAAGTTTTCCGCCCAGTGTAGTTATCAATGTATACAAAAAGACAAAGCAAAGTTTTAAAATCATCGGAGTTTTATAAAGATTTCAACTGCAAAACCCCAAAATTACAAAACCACAGTTCAAATCACGAGGCCCCCACAACTTGACTGTACAAAAAAATTATCATTTTTTTTTTGGTACAGAAAATCTAGGTTGTTTCTTAGCTCTGATAAGGTCTAACACACCAGAGGAATTAAAAAATAAAAATAAAAAACACGAACACACACACACACACACACACACACACACAAAACCAAACCTAGACATCCAGAAAAGCAAGTGCAAGTCCTAGCTAGGCTACAAACCGATGGAATGAAGGAAATCAACAAACATGGACAAGTGAAAGATCCATCTCAGATCCCAAAACCTTCAAAGGCATAGCCAATAAAATGACAGGAAGAAAAAAGACAAAAGGAAGGGGAAAAGCCTACATGCATCAACTGAAAGAAACAGATTATAATACGCTTCACACAATACCTTTTCTTCTAGATGAGGCTGCCTGCAGTAGAGACAATTTAAGAGAAGAGTCTAACAGAGCCCAGAGACAAGAGAGACAGAGACAAGATACTGCAACAACAATGATAATTTAAAATTGCAATGAGCAGATAAAGAAAGAGGAAAAGAAAGGGTATTCCAGAGACATTCAAATGGATGAAACTAAAGCAAAAGCAGAGGCATAAAGGAATTACCAAAGAACAAAGCCAGAGTTTGCTTTTGTTTAGAGTATGAAGCATTGGAAAGGAAGAAAGGAAGCAAAAAAAAAAAAAAATAATAATAATAATAATAAAGAAAAGAATCGTAGAAGTATGTTTCAATAGAGAGAATATGAATGAAGAGTGAGTGGTGGGAACTATAGCCCTATTGCCCTAATAATGGTCAACCGCAGTAGCTGTTCATCCCACGTCTCCAGCATTTAATGTAAAAGCTTAAAGAGAGCAACAAACAAGTAACAACCCCTGACCCCCACGACCCCTTATTTATTAGGGCATGTTAGAGCATTCAATAATGGCCCCTACCCCATCTCGTTTCAGCGATTTTATTTCATGCCCAAAATTAATATATGTGCGTCTTTGGACCTCTTTCCACTTTTTGTTTTGTTTACCTACCAGACCCGTCTTCGGATTCCCGCGTTTCCGCCATCTTCTTCTTCTCCTTTTTCGCCGCCAAAAAGTCGATTTATCCTTTTTATTTTTCTTTATTTCGTCATCATTTTTCCCAACCTACCAACCACTGAGAATTTTCCCGAGAAAATTCATAAGGAAAACAGAGAGGGAAAGTGGGAGACTCAACACTTGAACTCGTGGACCGTGTTAAATCCTTCTGAGCGATGAAGTATATATGAACAAGCAGAGCAACGAGAAGTAAAGAAGAAGCCGACTCGCTTGTTCAAAAATAAATTAGGGAAAATGGGAGAAAAAACGACCCCATGTGAATTCGAGTTTCAAAGGATGCGAAGGAAGAAAGGGACGTTATAAGGCCCCCGCCAGAATGTTCCCGCTTCTGATGGCGGCTGTTCTGGTCATGTATCCGAAACCAAATAAGATCCTTCCAATGGCACAGAACAATATGATCATGAATCATTTTATCTTTACAGAATCAGATCAATTTGAAGCTCTTTTTGTAGCCAAGCTGGTCACGACCAAGTGCTTAGAGGTGGTAATTTGAATGGGTCAGACTTATTCGGGTCGGGCTCATTGAATGGGTCAGACTTATTCGGACCGGGCTCAATTTAGATCGGGCTTAAAGGATCCTACTCTTTTTAAGAAGCTCATATAGCCAAGCTCGGCCCTAACGCCTTCGGGCTTCGGGCTTATTCGAGCCGGCCTAAATACCCGAAACTTTTTTAAAAATATTTTTTTTATTTTTTATTCAATTTTAATTTTAAAATAATTTTATTAAGCATAACATATTATTTTAACTTGAAAAGAATAAAAAAAATAACTTATTAACTTTGTAGTTAAGTATTTAAGTAGTTCTGTTACTGTTTTGTTGTATTATGTACAATTTATTCATGAATGTTTCCTTTACTTATAAATTAATATCTTATTTATTTAAATATTGCCCTTATCATGGTTATATAAAAATATTTATATATTTTAATTGAATCATATTATTTTAATTATGATCAAGTTAATCTCAATTCAACTATGGTTAGACCACTAATTTAAATTTATTGTCCTGATTAGTTCAAAATTTTTAATAACTATTGGATAAACTGTACTTTTTATTTTTAAGAATATGAAAAAAATAGTCATTATTATATTATATAAAATAAAATTATTTAATTATGGGTAAAATACTATTTTTTGAATTTTTTTCTTTAAACCTTTTATATTATTTAAGTCCTATATATAAAAGGTATTTATTTTAGTTCATTCTTAATTTTTAACTAAGTCTGATGTGGATGATAATCAAATAATTATCTAAAAATATTATTTTATTTATTATGTTTATTTAGTAGTAGAGCCGGAAATTAGTACATGTTTAAATTTTATTTTTAAAATTATTTTTAATTTAAAATTAATTATCTTATTTTATAAAAAATATATTATATAATTTTTTGGACAAGAAAATGGTGTATATGCAAAAAAAATTGAGTCTTAAAATATAAAAATTAATATTAAAATATATTTTAATTATTATTTTGAGATATTTTATTTGATTGAAAATAATAAAAATGGAAAAATATAAATGTTTTTATTTTTTTAAATAACTATGATAATACACTCAAATATATGATATTTTAAAATAAAACAATATAAAACTTGAAAAATAATTAATATTTATTATATTATATATTTTTTAAAAAAATTATTTTTTTTCTATTCGGGTATTCGGGCCAAGCTCGAACCCGATCGAGCTTGGCCCGAATAATAAAAAAAATATTTTTTGGGTTCGGGTATAAATTTTTCGGGCGGGTTTGGGCTGGCCCGTCGAACTTGGCCCAAATTACCGGCTCTAAGTGCTTGTTTATCCAACTAGTGTATAGGAAAATTATTTTTATAAAAAAATGTAAAATATATTTAAAAAGAAAATATTATTTTTTTTCAAAAAATATTTTTCCTCCCATCAATTACATAAAATTTTTCATAATATTAAGATGAAACTAAAACCAATTTAAAAGCTCGTCGGATTGAATTATGAACTTTTAAATGCTAGAGTGAACATAATGCTTCTAGGTCACATGTGATTTAAGTTTTAATTCTTTCATTATACGTGTAAAACTAGATTTTATGATATGTTATTAATTAACTATTAACCCGTGACAAAGTTGTTGAAGGTTTTTTAAAACATGGAATGGAGGGAGAACACTGCAAGATTTTTTTTTTTTCCTTTTTTTGTACTTTGAATTACATTTTTTTTACAGTTGCCTTATAAAAAATTGATAATTTCTTTTTGCACTGATAAAAAAATGTTTTAAAAAATCATACTCCAAGACTAACTTTCGATCTTCGCATTTATAAATACAATTTTTAATTCTCTAAACATTATTTATGTTTGTATGTCTTTTTTAATACAATGTATGCATGCCTTTATATGTTTGTCCATGCGTGTGTCTGTAGATATGCACACGCACATATATGTGCAATATTGTGTTTCTTGTGTCTTTCCTTGAAAGTTTTGTGTTAGTCCAAACGCACACGTAGTGCAAGAAAATGAGAAAAACATGGCATACGTGTAAAACTAGATGTTATGATATGTTATTATCATTATCATTTATTACTAACCCGCGTAAAAGTTGTTAAATATTTATTATAAAATGGAATGGAGAGAGAGCACCTCAAGAATTTTCTCGTAATTTGAGTTACATTTTTACAGTTGTTTTATAAAAAATTTGATAATTACTTTTTGTACTGATAAAAATTTTTTTTAAAAAAAAAAAGCCTTCTCCAAGACTAACTATCGATCTTCGCGTTTATAATTACAATTTTTTATTTCTCTAAAGTATTTTCTATTTATGCATGTATGTCTTTTTCTTAATACAATGTATGCATGCCTGTATATGTTTTTTCAATGTGTGCATCCAGGAGCAACATGTGTGTGAGGCTCGGAGGAAATTACATGTTAGCATACAAGTTTTTATATTTTCCATCTTTCTTTTTTCTCCATATTTTGCATCCTTCACTTGGCGGAAATTACAAGTCAGGGTACAAGTTTCTATATTTTTCACCCTTTTCTTTTCATATTTTACACTTTTTATTTTGATATTTTAAACTCTAAACCCGTTAAGTCTTAAATGAAAATAAATTAATTGTTGAAAGATTCTAAAACACAAAAATATAGCAGAAAAAAATTATTAAATTATTTTTTAAAAAATTAATATTTAAATATTTTTGCTCATCCTGAGCCAGTATTTTGACTTCGCCAGTGTATGTATATGTAGGTATATATGCATACTGATACTATAGACACATATACAGGATATTGGATTAGTGTTTCTTGTGTCTTTCCCGGTAAGTTGTGTTGGTCAAAACACACACGTAGTGCAAGAAAAGGACAGAGACAAGTACAAGAGGACACGAAGCTATTGGGAAGTTGTCAGCCAAGAACACACTTTGTGGTCAAACGCAAGCCAGCCATTGAGAAGCCATGTTGTGTTCTTTCTTTTCATGGGTCTGTTTATGGGGGTATTGTAGAGAGTTACTTTTGCAATAGGGACACTGACCCTTGAGCTCAGGGCACCATGTCCACTGGCTCTGTGACTTGTCTCAGTGACTTGTCCTATTTGATGTGTTTGGTATTGGCCTTAAAACTGAGGAAAAAAACAAAACAAAATATATCTCACGCTCCGGCATTTTCCTTCTGGACAACATGCAGTAGATAGATCAAGGCCACATCTACACTGGCCGACATTATATTTATAGCTCATTCTTATACTGTTTCGTGGCAATATAAGGATAACCTGTAATTTCCAGAACCAATGGCCTTATTTGCCATATGTAATATAACCTTCATTTCATTGCTCCGTCATAAGAAATTAATAAGAGTTTTTGAAAAAATTACTAGACTCCTAAAAATTGTAAAAACATGTGAGTATATAATGACTATCACATTTAGAAATCTCACATAAAAAGTAAGGTTTATAAGTACAAGAAATTCTCCCTCACAATATGCTAGTATTTTAAGATAAATTCTGTCTTTAAACTTATGTTCATAATATTAAATCTTTCATTGAAAGAGCAATATCACAGAAAGAATTATGAATGGAAGATTCTAACCAATAAAAGTCCAAGTGAAATGCCATAGAATAGAATCACCAGAGACATTGGCTCTCAAACGAGGGATGCGTCGTCGTGAGTTTCATATTAAGAAGTCTCACAAAAAAAAAAAGAGCTTTATAAGTTCAAAAAACTCTCCTATCCAATAGCCTAATCTTATAAACCTTCATTCCACTGATTCATGATATAAAATCAACAAGTGTTTTGTTAAAAAAAAAAAAATAGACTCCTTAAAATGTATAAACATGTGTAAGTATATCATCCCTAAAAATATGTGTGATCATAAGAAGTTTATATTGTAAAATCAAGTACAACAGATTTTTCATTCCCAATGAGGGCTTCATGTTGCAGCTATATTTAAGAAGAATATACTCATTCTTCACTTCTCCTATTAAATATAAACTGACGAAGATGACAAAAATGGCTCGCTTTAACAACCCCTGAATTTCTGGATAAACTTCATCTTCTTCATTAATCACTATAAAATCATCTTAAATGATTGCTAATCAGGTGGGCATGCAACAATCTTCAGCCTGCCTTTACCTGCGCTGTGCAGAAACTTCTTGTTTCTTAAGCATTTCATCCTTCAAACTCAATAGAAGTCATTTGGTTTGCCAATTTTAATATTCTTCTGGGCAAGGAATCCTGTTATGGCGTTCTTCTGCCAGCTCTTGAAACTCCTGCCACGTCATAGTTTAGGATAACAAAATAGCTACTTTAGTGACTAGAGTGTTATAAACCAATAACTGCTACAATAGGTTAAGAATCATTCCACACATCACACTTAAAAACATTCTCAATTTGGACTAATCCACTCAGAAATTTCACCAAGAACTTAAAGAGAGAGCAGCGGGAAAAAATAGAGCCAGCAAGGAAAAATAGTAAATACTCCCTTAGTCCCAATTTATAAGACAATTTTTGACAAAATTATACATATCAATGAAGTTCATTAAATATAGTTTATAATCTTAATTTTTCTATAAACATCCAAAAATATCCTTCATTAGTAAGAGAGAGAAGGAAAGAAATTTATTTAAGGAGTGAAATAATGAGGGTTAATATTGAAATAATTATCATTAATGAAACCTTACTTTTATCAAAACATCTTATATTTTGAGATTTCAAATCACCTCCAAAGATGTGTTACTAAAAGGGATAGAGGGAGTACAACACAAAACGGCCCAACACACACCAGATGAAGGATTAAAGCTCAGAAAGCTTACTTGTGGTCAAGATGGGCAATAATTTCGCCACCAGGAAAAGCAGCTCTAGTAGCCTCATAAGCAGCAGTTATAGAAGCTCTCCAAGTCCCACCAATCTCTTTCTCATCTGTTCCTCCTTTTGACTGGTTTGGATCATCCATTGGCAAGGAATATCCAGAAAGTAGGTGACCCACCCAAACATCGCCTTTCCTAGCATTGCAAGAATAGAGCATGTTCATATCCCATTTAAAGAAGCATATACCCATGACCAGAAACAGGTTTGCAGAAGCTGGTTTCTAAGTTTTTCATTAATTTGAATTTAATCTCTCACTTTTTATATGTATTCATAATCAGGAAATTCAATTTTTTTTAAAATAAAGAAAGCATGAATTAGCTCATAGTCAATGACTACTTACATGACTACATCCATATGCCGAGGTGCATAATGTCCACCACCTATCCCGAGAAGGACTTTCTTCTCAACATTCTCCCTACAGGGGGATGGGAATCAGGTTTAAGTTAGAGAGAAACTTCAATTACCCGAACAGAAGAAAGCTATTATAACCAAAATTCCAAAATTAAGGATACATTGATGTAGAACCGATTAACAGGATGGCACAATAAAATACTAAAGTTAACCAAAAAGTGAAAATGAGAAGAACACGGTCCTGATGTTATTCTATCCCATTAAGGTTTCCAAGATGAGAAGACCTCATAATTTAGCCAGGGGTACCAGATCCAAACAAAAAAGTTGCAGCAAAAACAACCACTAAGTTCATATTCAAGAAAATGAATCATTCAAACCTCACATAAGAAATCAAGAATTGGTACCAAGCAACCAAAATTTTTTAGTTCAATGGTTCTACCTGTTCCAGTTTCCTATATCTGCCCCTCCTCCAAGTCCGATTCCTTCCCAGACCAACTGCAGGAAGCCAAACAATATCAATTCAACAAACAAAATGAATTACCACTTTGGAGCTGCCTTTCTAATGATCATATTCTTTATTTGCAATTAAATTTAAAATTGTAATCTATGTCATGATGAAGTTTTAGAAGGGAAAAAAAAAAGTTATCCATGCAAGAACATTATAGATACTGATGCAGGCTATAGTTGAAAGGACCTGAGCCATAACTCCAGCAGCATCCTGCCTCTTCCAATAGTCTTCAGTACTTCCTGCACCAGAAACAGAAAACTCATCCTTCAACAAACATTAAGAATGCATTTAGCTAATTGCTCCTTCAGCAAATTTAGAATGTATCCTAGGACTTAGCAGCCACAAACTCCTAAAGAACCACAGGTAAATATGGAGTTTATAGGCAAAGAGAAAACGTCTAAAGGAAATCATATTTAGTAAGGATGAAAGACCAAGGATGACAGATAATAGTTGAAAGGAAAGGCATGGAGAAAGAGGATTTGGACATAAAATGATGATGAAAGACGACATAATTAGGAGATAAAATTCTCTAGTTGGGGCCTAAAAAGGATTGGACAGAAGTAATAATGTTGGGTCAGAAATAATGTAACTCCATATGCCGGACTTCAGAATAACCATGAAAAAATATGTGAAAGGTCGATTTGAGAGGTGAGTAGGTGTAAAAATACTATCAACATGAAACCACCATAAAAGGGATGCAGAAATACATTCAAGGTTAAAACGATGAGCAACAATAGTGGAAAAAGTAAAGTAAATTCACATTATAGGAGATGTTCACATTAAAGGACAATAGTAACAGTAAGTTATACTGCTTGCCAAGCTTATTTTTCATTGCTCCATTTTGTTACACATGGAAAACTGAAAAAGATGGCACCTTCTTTACAAAAAACATGATTTCGAAAAAGGAGAGAAAACACCAAAATAAAATTAGGACACCTCAAAGCCAAATAATGGTAGATGCAGAAATCTAGCAGTTTTTTGTACTCAGTTTGAGCAACTAGAGCAAAATGCTTATTATAGTATAGAAAATATCAAAGCGGTCAACCAAAATAATCTGGAAGGCAGAAGGGAAAAAAAAAACTCACCAATCTCTAGAAACATGGTTGGCTTGCTTGTCAATGGCCCATGATGAGTAGCCTCCAAAGTAATCTAAAGGAAGGAAATAGAATGATGTTGAAGAATCTTTTGCAAAACTAAAGAAATAGATATCAGACCACAGGCAAAAAGGTTAATGATGCAATCATTACAAAGCCATAGATTGCCCACTTCCAAACTACAACCACAGTGGGATGACAAACTATGGAAAACATTTATCATTAGACAAGAAACAATAGCAAAATTAGAAAAGGTAACCGAAATTCCAACAAAGTAAAAGGATACCTCGAATTCGGGGACCAGATTATGATCTTGAGCAAGTTTTTTCAACTGCCGAATCCAAGGCCCGATCCGAGGACTGGGTATTGCTGCCCATCCAGGTTTCCCACCTTGTGGTGGAACATCACCTTCACGCAAATGAGGCACTCCTGCACACACACAAGTCACAACGCCATTCCCCAAACCCAACAAATGTTATATACAGAACTTTACACTTCACAAGAAAACCAGAAAAGTCATGCAAGAAAGTACCAATTGGGTGAACGGTTAGGGCAGGTTTATTAGAAACTGCGGTGTGCTTGCTGAAGAAGATGACCTCATCGACGACCTCACCAGTCTTGTCTTCCCACCTCTTGTCGAGATCATCCTCTTCCACTATACCCTGGCCATGCAGCAACACTCTAGCACCTTGATTCACGAAGGTCTTCATATCATCCTAAATTGACACGACACAAGAAAATGAAAATCAGCAGAGTGGTAAAAATGAAAAATTTAACATTTGGGATGATGGATTCGAAAAAGGCGACTCCTTCAAACCTGGAAATGAGGTCCGGGTTGCCATCCAGGCTTCGCCAACAAGGCATTGGCCGGGTTGATCGAAGCTGGGTCGGTCGTTGTTGCCACCAGCAGTATCACCATTGCTTCTTTCGCGTTCTTTCTCCGAATTTTTTTTTTTTTTTGAGTTTGAATCTGAAATATTGTATCGGACCTGAATATAAGGGAATAAAGGTTCAATTTTTACATGCAAAAAGAGAACAACTTGATTTTGAATACCAAAACGCGGCTTAGCTGGAAATCTGGGAAAGGAAGGTTTGTGGGGTGTCCACCAATCCGTGGGGCGGGGGGCGGCACATAGGAAGGATGGTACGTCGTCGTATATAACTAACAGTAACCGTTAACCGTTTCTGGAGGCTGGGCTCGATTGCTGTTACGAACCAGTTCATGGGCTTGAAAGCCCATGTTGACGATGACATGGTGATGAACTCATTGAACTACTCTTCAGTTTCTAGGACCAAATGTTGTATTGGGTCATTAGATTAATAATGCTGTCATTTTATCAAAAAAAAAAAAAAGTATTCTCTCTCCTCAGTCAAAGATATCCTTCCGCATAACAAATGGAAAAGACATGCTAAAAAATTGAATACTCCTCTAATCATATCTATAAAGTAGAAAGAAAAAAAAAATTGATAAGACACTTGTTAATTTTCAATGCTCCTCTTTATATTTTTGTCCTTATTTTATACTTTGAATAAAAATATTAGTAATGAAATTTAAGAATATTTATTAAGAGTAAAGGTGAAAACTTATTAAATTTTAAGACAAAATTAATGCGATTTAAGATTTTTTTAATTGTGGTGAAATATATTAGGAGTAACTTATAAATAAGATCAGAGGGAGTAATTCTTAATAATGTCACAGTAATTTCAATAACGACTTAAAAATAAACTTTCCAAAAAAAGTATACCGTGGATAGTAAACATTTATGATTATCAAATTAGCACTTGTAGTTATATCCTACAAAACACAACTAAGAGCATTTCAAAAAATTTTGCATTATTTGTAAAGGTATTTTTGTTGATTCCATATTTTCAATTACTTAAAATAACACTTGCAACTTATCTTTCAATGAAAAGTTTCAATACCTTCTTCTTGTTAAATTAAGTTTAAACGTGACCTACCAAATTTAATCGGACAGCCCACCATTGCGATCAATCGTCCCGTTACTGTTTCGTGGGCTAGGCTCAATTCAACTGCCCCAAACTAGTTCATGGGCCGAAATGTCCATACAGATGCCTCTTGGGCTTGTAAAGCCCATGCGCGGCTTTTTTTTTTGTAAAGCTAAAGTTTTTTGGAGGATTCGAGTCCTAGCGTCACAAATCAATTGTCAGATATCAACAACGAGACAAACACGTTCATTTTCATACTGAAGAAAGATAAAATCAAAACATACAGCAGAAAGCCAAACTGAGACTGGGTGGGATAAAACAAAGCTATACTTGACATGTAAAGCAAATAAGCAGTAAATATTTGCATCGAAGAGATAGTGTCGTAATATATATAGGAAAGCACCAACCTACAAGGCATGTTTACATAAAAATTGCCAAGTTAGGTGACACCAAAATGAGCCTATCAGATTGGTAGGTCATTGCATTATGTAGGCCACACCAAGAAGGTTTGGCCCCTGTTCTTCTCTTATTGTCCCTTGATTTTTCCCCACCTTTTGCATCACGTGCTTTTCTTTTTTTGTTTTTGTTTTAAGTTAGTGTCCCTTCCCCATGGAGTTTTTTTAAAAAAAAGAAAAAAGAAAAAAGAAAAGAAATTATATTTAACATATCTAACATTTCCTTACAAGAAAAAGGTTCCCACACCAAGCACACAATAAACCCACACAAACACTTTTTCCTCTTTAACTACAGGGGGCTTGATTCTCGCAACTCTTACATTAAGGGGTGGGATTTTTTGCATTATTTATTATTATTTTTTTGGATTATAATATAGGACGTTGATAACTATTTTATATTTTTTTAAGAAAAAAGTTAGGTGAAATTATAATTTCATAAAAAAATTTACATCTTTTTAATTATAGCATTATTAATATTACAATTGAAATATCAATGTATTATTTTTTTCAAAAACAATAATAAATAAAGTGGAGGATTGTTTAGAAAAATAATTTAAAAAACTATCTAACACCTTATATTTTGGATGAAGTAAGGTTGGAATAATTAGTTGTGACACTTTTCAACTTTTTTTAATTCTTTTGACTATTTAGTAGTACTGCTTTTATATTTCGCATGGGCTTTTCTCAAAGAAAAATATATATTTCTCACAGGCAGTTATGCATTTGATGAGGGCCAATGGAATGTTAGATGCTTATTGTAAAGTTATCAAAATAGATAGCATTCATGTGATCACCTTTAATGATTTTTTTTTTTAATGCGTGGGTGTGTTTCTTTAAATTTTAAATTACTTGCACATAACTTTTCTAATGTTTTTTTAAACCAAAAAAAACCTCCATAGTGTTTTAAAAGTTAATTAAAATTAGGTCCCTTGAACATTCAATTTTGGCCAAAGAACACCTGCCACGTCCATCTTCTCACCACTGGAAATGGTCATGTCAAATTACTAAAAGAAAAAATAACAGTGAAATCTATTTAAATTATGTAAATGATAAATTAATCTCATAAAATAGAATAATTTTCTTAAAATTCCTTGGGATTTTTTTGTTGTTAGATAATTAAAAGAAAAGACACTTTTGCCCAGACATGCATTAGAATTGAAAATTCACAAGTCTCTATTCATAACTTTGGTTCCAATATTAACAAATTTATCCCTAAACTAACAACAATTTATTAGTCATTCGCAAGTCCTAATGTGCAAGTCCAGCCAAGCATCAGAGTTGAAAATTTGCAAGTCTCCATTTACAACTTTAGTTCTTAGGTTGACAATTTTTATCCCTAAATTCACAATAATTTATTAGCTATTCGCAAGTCCTGATGTGTAAGTTTAGACAAGTATCAGACTTAAAAATTCACAAGTCTCTATCCACAACTTTGATTCCTAGGTTAACAACTTTTGTCCCTAAATTTGCAACAATTTATTAACCATTCACAAGTTCTAGTGTGCAAGTCCAAACAGCATTAGAGTTGATAATTTGCAAGTCTCCATTCAAAATTTTAGTTCTATTATTAGCAAGTTTTGTGCTTAAATTCACAACTATACAACAAAAAATTGTAATGTACCCTCTGAGTAAGCATCAGTACCACATTTTTCAGCTTTAAGCATGAAGAGAAAATGAAGATCTCAATCATTTACACACAATAACCCACATCAACTTCAACTATCACATGTGAGAGGAGAAAATTTGAAGAAGGAGAGGAAATTTACTCACGTATAGCAGACACAACAAAGGAGGAATGTTTGCTTATATATATCCACACACAGCAGCCAAATAAAACAAACAACCCATATACAGAAACTAAAAAAAAACAACACACGAAGGAGAAGGAAGAGAAGGAGAGGGAGACGAATCAGAAGCATACCATGAATTAAGGTGTGAATGGAGAATCCAGATGGACTAGAAAAATTAGCAAGTTTCTTCAACGAAGATTGCAATTTTTGTTTAATTTGAGGGCAATTTGGTCACTTCATTTGATTCCCTAATGACAAAAGGATCCCAAGGGACTCCAGGGTAATTATATCATTTGTAAGACAAATCTATCATTTACCTAATTTAAATGAATTTTTTGTCATTTTACCTTACTAAAATACACAACAAATTTATAATTGTAATTTTTATACAACTAGAGTAAAGTGCCATGTTGGCATAATTATATGTGCATCTTTTATTTTTTTATTTTTAAATATATATATTAAGCGCAATGAAATAAGTGCGTGCCTTAGCTAATGTAAATTAGTATGGCTATGGTAGATGTGGGTAGCAGTGGGCAAATAGGTTGTGGGTTGAGTTAGGCCAACCCGTCATATAAAATGGGTTGGAAAACCTAACCAAATCCATTTTCTAGCGAGTTAGCCTGCCAAAAATTATCTATTTTTTTTAATAATTTAAAATTTATATAATATAAATATATATTTATTTCACATTTTAAAACAAATTAGCAATTAAAAAACTTATAAATAAATAAAATTAACATAAAATTCAATCAAAAAAATTTATTTTGCTAGATTTTTACTATCATTCACCTTCTCGCCTAGATATGCTATCTTTCACTGAGAAAAAAATTTAAATATAAACCCATATTATTTTTCTCAATGAATTTATATTTATGATTTCAATCAATAGATCTTATGAGATTAAGAAATAATATATATTCAAAATATTTCTATAAAAATTAATAAATCATCTTTACAAACTATAATAAAAGTTTATTTGCAAATTGTAAAAAGATTTACACTATATTTTAAATGTAAAGAATATATTTGAGAATAATAAATTATATATTAAAAAATATTATCATTATTATATATTTATAAAAAGATATAGTATGATGAAAAAAAAAAAATTATTTTTTAAAAATATACTAGCTTGTTTTAACGCACTAGTTTTGCAGGTTAGGTTAACTCATCCCATTTAAAAAAAAAACAAGCCAATTTTTTTAGCATAATCATCAAAATTTGCAAGTTAGACAAGTTAGCTTGTGAATTCAACTTATTTTCCAACTCTAAATGTGAACATTTAAAAGTGGTAATTTGGCATCAAACAGGTGGGTTAAAACTTGAGAGCACGTGCTGTCAAAAAAACAAAAACAAGAAGAAGAGAAAAGAAACTTGAGAGCACGTTGGGATGCCTTGCATCAAAAGTTGTACTTCCTTTTATATTCCTTTCAATCAATTCTAATCCATTCATTGTTAATTATTATTATTATTAAGTAGGAGTGTCTTAAAACAAGTACAGTTCCAAGCCTTCTCTACTCTTTTCCTAAAACTTCACAATCTCATACTCAGACTCTAATTTAACAAGTGAACATTTCTTTGCACGTATGCGAGAGATGATGAGGAATCGACCCAAAAAAATTGCATTTGGCATTAAAAAATGCGTATATTGAGAAAGTTACTCCTTGTGAGGTTGAGATTACCTAAAATGAAACGTAAATGATGAATTTTAATTATGAGAAAACAGGGGAAGAGTAAATGGAGAGAATGACACGTGTTGGAATAGCAGAAAATAAATAAATAATAGGCTTGCGGGTTTAGAATGACGAGAAGGACGAATCAGGTGATTCCCATATCATGTCCCTTTAACGAACTCAGACCAGCCACTACCCAACGACACATTTATAACGTCCTTTCAGCTTCGCTGCTATCCCAACCTGTCTCTCTCTCTCATCTTAAATTTTATTTATTTCTTTTATCTTTATATATAAAATATTTTTAAAAATTTATTTTATCTTTAAATATAAAGAGTGATAATAATATTTTTAAATAATTAAATAATTTTACTTTTATTTTTAAAAAATAGAATAAATTATTAATATATATTTTTCTCACCACGATCATGATAATGATTACAATATTATTAGGAGTACAAGTAAAAAATCATTTTATTTTTATATAAGTTCAATTAAATAATAAATATTTATTGATATGTAGAATTTGATTGACAACACCTTATATATAAGGATAGAGAAAGTATAAAATATTTTTTAAAAAAGTATTTTATTTTCAAATATAAGGGTGACAATGATATTTTTAAATAATTAGATAATTTTATTTTTATTTTAAAAAATAAAATAGATTATTAATTATATATTTTTTATCATTATCATAATATTAATTATGATATTATCAGAAGTAAAATCAAAAAAATTATTGAGTTTTTATATGGTAAGTTTAACTAAATAATAAATTTCTATTAGTTTGCAAGATACGGTTAAAATTATCACACATATATATACAGGGGCAGAAGAAGTATTCTTTATTCACTCATTTTAGTTTTTTAAATAGTATTACTCCTCTCAACCCACAGTTGATAAAATCAATTTAGATTTAGATAAAATTATGCATATTAATAAAATTTATTAAATATATTTTATAAATTTATTTTTTAAAAATAAAAAAATAAATTGTAAAAAATAAATTTCAATTTAATATAATTTTAAATGATTAAATAGAGAGAATAATAGTATTAGAAAAGTATATTAAATGAAATTTATGTTTTCTTTTTCAATTGCTGTTCTATTTGTATGCCTGGATTGAAAAATGCTGATAAACTTATATTTCAATTGATGTTCTTTTTTCAAAAAATTGTTTTTTTATAATTTTTAAAAAATAAAAAGCATTGTTTGAGTATGTACTTTGAATTTAAATATTTTTAAACGGTTCCCATTTCACAAAAAATAAAAATATTTTAAAATTATTTTCTTTTTTTAAAAAATACACTATATATAATTATTGTAAATTAGTTTTAGTTATGGTCAAGGTACCAAACCATCTTCATTAATCTTTTGTAACCACCATTATTAGTCAACTCTAAAATTATTTTTTAATTAACATAATAAAATAAATTTTATTTTGCTTTGTTCTGAAAAGTAATTTTTAAAATTAAAAGAGAAAGTGAACAAAACCTAACAAGCTAGTTTTTTTTTTTTTACACAAGGGATGACTTTTTTTTATGCTAAGAAAAAACACAAAAATAGAAAAAATAGATTATTTTTAAGAAAAATGATAATAAAGTTTTAAAAAATGAATTAATAACAGTTAAATCTTTAATAAAAATTTTGTAAATTAAATTTTAAAAATAAATTTAAATAATTGTAACTAGGAATCTAAATTGAAAAATAATTATTATATTTATAAATAATAATTTTAAATTTATAATTATTTAAATTAATATTTATAACTGATTTTTAAAAAATTATTAAAAATTTAATTACCATCAATTTTTCGTATGACTTAACTATACCTTTTTTTTTTTAAAATCTTCATGCAAACATAGAGATGAGGAACGTGCCTAGGGAGCAGGTAGTCCGAAACGGAGGCATGTCGTGGGCGGGGAGGGGATTCGTGGGGCCCACGGTCGTGGGCGGGGAGGGGATTCGTGGGGCCCACGAGATCTGGGTTGATTTTGGGGCGTGTGGACCCCACCAGGTTACAGAAAGCTTCATCTGCTGTGCTCCCTCCTTTATGACGTGGGAGCGCCACCCCAGTATGGATCGTGCAGGCTGCTTCCTCCCGACCTCCCCCCTGGTAGCTGGGGACCACTTCATTTCTTTCCTCAACACTCAACCGTTCCTATTATTGACTGCCTTGTCTAGTTTCATTTATAGGATAAAAATAATACTTTATTTATTTAAAAATATAAAATATTTTTTAAAAAATTAAATGATTAAAAATATAAAATATTTTTAATTTTTTAAGATATAATTATTATTTTTTAAAAAGTATACCTATTAATAATAAATATATATATATATATATTATAGAGTATTTAATAAGAGTAAATAAAAAAGATAGAATTAGTTAGAAAGTAAAAAATTATTTTATTGAAGGATAGTATTCAACTAAAAATGTCTTACATATTTAAAAAAAAGAGTAATAATTTTATTCTTATTTATAAAGTATTTTATTATTTTTATCTTTATCTTTATTTTTTACTTTTATTAAATACTAAAAAATTATTAAAAAATAACACTTTTTGTTCAGAGAAATGTGCAAGTTTTCAGAAGATAAAAGTAAAAATTTATTAAATTTTAAAATAAAATTTATGAGATTCATAATTTTTCTTATAATTTCAAAAAACATGCTAAAAATAATTTATAAATAAAATTAAAAGAATATATACTCCATAACATAAGATGTTGCTAACTACTCTATGATTTTAAAAAATTGAGAAAAATCTTAATTTTTAATCCTTTAAAAAATATTACAATTTTTTTGTTATATTCTCTCATTAAATATTTTATATAAATATTTTAGTAATAAAAAATAAAATTTTAATGCATTATTTTTTTGAAAAGAATATAAATGGAGCAATGGTTCAGTTAAAATAATACTCTCTTTATAAAAAATGCAGGACATTATTAATCTTTCAAGGTGTAATTATTTTTTTAAAGTACTCCTATTGATAATGACTTTATATTTATTATAGGATGTTTACTAAGAGTAAATATAAAAATATAGGGTTAGTTGAAAAATAAATATAATTATTTTATTCAGAGGTAATATTTAATTAAAAATATTTTATATTTTTAAATGAAATGAGTAATTATAAAAAATTATATTATATCTTATATTTTAAATCAAGCAGAATTTTAAAAATTCAAAAGGAGCAGTTGACAACTTGACATCTTTAAAACTACCTCGGGCTATTTGCTATGTCAAAGAGTTTTTCTTTTTATATGTATATATAGAAATGTACAAGTTTTCATCTTTGGTTCCTGAATTTTTTAAACTGTTTTTTCAAATTTTATAATTATAAAACACTGTTAGTTTTATTCATAAAAAATATCCCTATAAAAAAGAGTTGGATAGATAAACACGTACTCAAACACAAGCCCTTGTACTCAAGTGATTATATTTCCTATTACTAAACACGTGTTGGCTATTCTTTCGGGTAAGCTTTGTTAGTTAGTTCACCATCAATTTGGTTCAGCTTCAGGCAAACCTCCATTTGTGGGCTGTGGCTCTATTTCTTTCCCCTATTACAGTTATAAATTAAATTTCAAAAATTTTCACATGCGTACACACTTGACAACTCAACTCAATTCATAGAAATAAATAAATAAATTACTCATCCTCCCTTAATTTTGATATTTTGCATTCTTTGCATCGTCTCAATCTCAAAATCTAATTCAGACGTAGATAAGTATTTGCCCTCCCTCACAACAATCATAGGCTTTAGTTATTGGGATTGATTGCAAGTGTTTTTCAAGCGTAAATATGGAGAAATTTTTTTAAAAATTTTGAGTTAGGCTAGCAAATGGATACCAAGGAGGAACGTTTATAATTTAATTTAATTTTGTTATATTTCCAATTGGGCCTACTTGGATGTCATGTGTTGACACACGCATAGGACTCACTGTCTTAAATTAACATCCGACTGTGGCACGTTAAAGACAAGACACGTGTGACTAAGTTTTTTAACATCCAAGGTAAGAAATTAATAATGCAAAATTGAGTTTTGAAGACCTAATGTCCCTGAACAAATATTTCAAACACAAAAGCAATATTTAGGGAGTGTTAGATTAGAGGGAAGGAAAGTGGAGAGATTTTGCCCCCTCCCCTTGTTTGGTTAAAAAAATTGGAGGGTTGGAAAAATAATTAAAAATCTCCCCCCTTCTCAAAATTAAGAAGGATTGAAAGAAGAGGGGTAAAATTTTTATATCCTAACCAATATATTCTTCGTGGTAAGTTCAAAAAACATAGATATGTTTTTTCAATATTTCAACACTAATAGAATGAAGATAAAATTATTTATATATAATTATTTTTTTCTTCTCTCTTTTTGAATCAAATAAGGTAATATCAAATTTTTTTTTCTCCCCACCCATCGAACCAAACTGACACTTAACTAATTGACCATCTAACATGGATGTCACATGAAGGACTGTATATATTTTTTTTGAAAGAAAAAAATTGGTTAGCAGGTACGTTAACGGCAGGACATGAACGAATGAGTTTTTAAAATGTTTGGTGAAAAATGATCTAAAATGAAGTTTAAAACGTCCATATAACCAACTTAATTTGTCAATGATAAAAGAACTCTAAGAAGTCAGCCCTAAACAAACTTTGTCCTTCCTACTACCACAGCATTTCACACCCTGCCCTACCATACCTAAATAGTGTCAAGCCTAAATATTAACGGTACAGATTTTTTAAATGGAATTTATTTGATTTGAATTTTGATTGTGCAACTGTGATCGTTAGCCTCCAGAACTACTTTTAATGGGTTGACAAAATTTGTTGGCCTTTTGCCTGTTGATGACGTGGAAGAGAGACAAAGTAGGACCCCGCCGATAACAATGAGCTGGAAAAGTCATTGTCGTTTTGACCATTGACTGTTCAGATAACCCAAAAGGCAAATCTGGATATCCAAGTTGCTTCCACATGTTTACACAGAACAGAACTCTTCTCACCTTCATAGTCCATAGACGTCTTTTATGCTGTCCGAATCCCCGTGGCCTTTTCTCACTCTCTTTCCTTTTTTCTTTCTCCTAGTCATCTCATCTTTATCCATAATTAATAAAATAGATTCAGGTTTAATTATTTTATAAAATATTTATCATAATATTAGATAAAAATAAATAAATTTAAAATTATTAAATAAAAATAAAAAATTAATTTTATTTTTTATTTATTTAATGTTGTTATAAATTGTGTATGTCAAATTTTAATAATTTAAATTTACGAGTATTGTTTATCTTCTTGATGTAGTATACTAATAGTTTTATAAAATAATTAAGTTTAAATCATTCATTCTTCGTTCAATGACAGTGATGAGACGGGAGGGAGAAAAGGAGAAGTAGGGATGAGGAGAAAATCCACTTCCTTACCATACATTGTCATTTTTAAATAATATTATATTTTTATATTTTTCTATATTTAATACTCCTTTCGTTTAAAAATATAAAATATTTTTAATCAAATCTCACTCCAATAAAATAATTACTTATTTTCTAACTAACTTTATCTTTTTATATTTACCCTTATTAAACACTCTAAATAAATATAAAGTTATTATCAATAAAAACATTTAAAAAAAGGTAATGATTATACTTTAAAAAATTAAAATATCTTACATTTTAACATCAAAACTTCAAAAAATATCTTACATTTTTAAATGAAGGGAGTAGCTTTTTTTAGAGAAATATAAGATATCTTATTTAAAAGTAAATGGTTGAATATTTATAAGATAAATGTGTAAGTTTTTTTTTAAATTTTAAGTCAAATAATATCATAAATATTGAATTTATTTATTATATAAATATTTTTTTTAATTTTTTAAAACAGTATAATTTAAATATTTTTATTAATAAAAGTTAACTTTAATTATTAATTAATTAAAAATTAATAACAAAATAACTTCAAAAATTATAATAATAAAGGATCAAATTTTTGTGTTATTTTTTAATTAATTAACTGTTAAAATTAAATAAAATATTATTTTTTATGCCAATTTTAAATAAAAAATCACATTGTAAAATCAAATCGTTTAAATTTTGGCGAAGGAAAAGTAAAACATGACGCCAAAACAGGAACTGCAGCAGACAATAGAGGGGGCCCCACGCTCCTTAGGCCTTTTGGATTTTTTAAAAAGTAAAAATAAAAAATCGAAATAGAAGGGGGGCAAAAAAGGACCCATCCGCACACGTGCTAGGCCCGTGACCCCCCATGCCAGCTAGAGGCTGACAATTCTGTCTCTATGGCACATGCATCTGTGTCATTCTCGAAAGGTTAAAACAAAACCACATTTTCTTTAAATAAAAAATGTTAAATAAGTCAGCTTTTACTGTCAAAGTAAACAATAAAAAGTAGAAAAATTAGTTGGCACTTGGCAAGCATTGAGGCTGACAATACTTATTTTTTTAGCCCCATTAAATAGTAATTAATATGGTTGGCTAAACTGCAAAACGGAATTAGGATCCAATGAGTTTGAGCGTTGACTTTCTTAGAGCCCATTAAGACGCCTCCTGTCTACTAACAACAACAGAATGACGGTTGTAAAAGTTGTTGGTTGAGAGACTCGTGGATTTTTTTTCCAATACAGGGCCCTACCACGCTATGTTATTTTTGTAATAAAAATGTTTTTTTTTTTTTTAAATTCACAGTGGGTTTGCATTTTATTTTAATTCATGACAGGCTAGCGCTTGACTTAAGATGAAATTATGAGACTTGGTATCAAAAAATAGACCGATGATTCAACCAGTTAAGGCTCAATGTTTAATAGTTAATGGTCAAATTATAGTTGAACCATAACTAAAATCAATTATAAATCAAAATATCAAAAATAAGTTTTTTTATTTTTTTTTGCTTTCGCATCCGATATCCTAAAGCCTCTGGATGTACTGGGTTCTTTGCCTGCCCTTATATGTTTTGTATGATAGTTATTAATGCATATGAATTTAATTTCAATGATTTGTATTTTAAATATATTTAATTCAAATTACGATCATATTTTACATTTTAAATTTTTTTGTGTTAGAAAAGTCCCATGCATTCAATAGATAAAGAGTACAACAACAAAGAGTCCAAAGAACTGAATCAAAAAATAAAAACCAAATACAAAAAAAAAATTAGTACTGATCAGCACAATCTGTAAAAGAGGAAGCACGGGTACAGTGACAAACTCTAGTGGCATCTGAGGTTAGAATAGTAGATAAAGAAGTGTTGGCTCAGACACCCATCCTAATGGGTACACATCCTTAAAACCAACAGTCACAACAAAATCAGCTGCTTGATTACTTCAATGAGGAGTAAAGCATAAAGAGGACCCAACCTTGAATGAGAGAGCTATAATACACTCATGTATAAAACTTTTACATCTCCAATCATGCAAATCAAGCTGACTAAGAGAAATACTTTTGACTAGGAATAAACAGTCAATCTCAAATATGATTTTTTCAATACCCATGCCCATGGCAAGCATGAGGACCCTTTTAAGAGCCAAGTGTGATGAAGTCAAAATCCTCACGAGATTAAAATATTCTAGAAGCTTCCGGAATGATTCGAGACAATCAAGAAGGCACCGGAGTCTTCTGAAATATGTTGGTATGGCCTTAAAAGACCTAGATATCTCTAGAATAGTATAAAGAGCACTTCAGGTATCTAGATTATTCTAGGGATATCTTTCTCTTGTACATTCTAGAATTCTTCTTGTAAATATCAAGATATTTTTTGTAGATATTTTTAGAGATAGGATGTACACCGTTGGATCAAATCAATCTCAACCGTCCATTAAGGA
Organism: Prosopis cineraria; assembly: GCF_029017545.1. Classification (NCBI taxonomy): domain Eukaryota; kingdom Viridiplantae; phylum Streptophyta; class Magnoliopsida; order Fabales; family Fabaceae; genus Prosopis; species Prosopis cineraria. The sequence continues at coordinate 13,437 of NW_026555896.1, read as the reverse complement.
GATGGGAATTTTTTAGAGAAAGGGGAAGGCCTATAAATACCCCCTCACCCCTCATTTGTAGCAACTCAAGCAAAGTAGTAAAGTTCTTAAAGCTCATTCACTCAAATTATCTACTCTCTACTTGTGTATCTAGCTCTCTTAGTCTCTTTGCCTACTTTGTGGGTTCGGCTGACTTAGCCACAATCAAGAGGTTGATTAAGCTGAGGCCAGCATGGTTCAAGAAAAAGGAAGCTCTAAGGTCGTGACACAAGGCTTCAGACATAAACGCAGAGAGTGATTTCACTTTATCCATAAAACCCCATTGAAACATGCCATTAGCATCCTGGCATATTACTCTAAAGCAAAATGTGGTGATTCTTCAACAAAGGCAGCATCAATGTTTATCTTATAACACCTAACAGGAGGTGACATCTAGTGTTTCGCATTAGGCTGAATAATAGTAGGAACCCTGTTAGTAAGGGAATAATGTGTTGACTAGAACTCAGAATGTGAATATTTAGCTAGGATAAGAACTCATACAGGAGTAGGCTTTACGTTATCAAATGCTTTCACATTTCTACTTCTCCATATATGCCAGAAAAGCCAACAAGTAATGCAATGTCATCTTCAATAAGTCCATTTTAATATTCACAAGCCCTTCCTACTAAGCTTTAAAATTGCTCACATTATAATGATCAACCTGATTCTTAAAATGCATCCAAACCAAACAAGTCTGACCCAATTACATAAAAAAAAGAGATGTTCAATGGTTTCTAGTTCTGATCTACAAACCAAACATACCTTGTTTAGAGATCTCTTTCGAGCATACAGGGCAGCATTTGGGGCTATTGCCTTAGACAGCTCTCTCCAGATGAAATGCTGGACCCTTGGCGCACATTTGATTTTCCAAATACCTTTCCAAGTTCCTAGTGATACACTCCAGGAGGGGCCAACCTTAGTTGAGGGCACCCTAGCTTTTTTTCTTCTTTTGCAACCTTATATCCAAGTTTGACTTGATAAACCCTATCTGTTACTTTCGGCCATACCAACTTTTCAGCCACACCACAATTTGATGATAGAATTTGCAAGATTGCATCCAATATATTCTGTGGCAGAAGCTCACGAATAGGGGAAAGATCCCACTTACCTGCCACAATGAGGTCATTGACTCTGCCATGTTCTACGGTGTAGGGTTGATTCCCCTATGGCTTCTTAGGAAAAGTAATATTAGGTACCAAGTTATCATTCCAAATTTGGATTGAAGCTCCATCCCAAATATCCCACAGCAAATGTTTTTTTAAACAATCCCTGCCATCAACAATACCAGAGATAATAAATTTTAATGATTACTTATTACTAGAGATAAACTCTTTATGATCTGAGTTTACATTTTTATCACAAATTTATTGAAATTTGCAAGTTTAACAACTTTGAATTTTCTAGTTCAATCAAGTAGATTGATCTGGATTTTCCTAGCTACTATGCATAAAACAAATCTTGTTAAAAAAACATAGAAATATAGCTTTAATTTTTTTATTTTTTTATTCATCATTTTATCCATAAATTTTAAATCAGAGCGACATAGTTATTAAAGTTTTTAAATCAAAACAATTCAACCCTTATAATTTCTTCACTTGAAACAACTTAATTCTTATAAATTTTTAACTCAAAAAATTAAAATATGAGAATGGAGTTATTTGAATCAAACTTGAGAAACTAAATTAATAATTACAAAAATGGTGAAGAACTAAAAATTTTATTTTCCTTGGAATTTAACGAAGAAGAAGAACTCTAGGAATTAGAAAACTATATTAAGGGGTTTATATATATATATATATATTTGAATTAATCTCAAAGAAAAGGTTGGTAATATTCTTCAATCTAAGACTTATACCCACTCTGTTTTATATGCATTTGTTTTTTGGAACATAAGGGAGCGAAGCCCAAACAAAATTACACCGAAATTAACCGTGGGCAAGTGTTCTTACAATCAATTGTCTACTCTCTTCGAATCTAAAATTTTTTAAATAATTAAGTGTGTCATATTTAAATAAATAATTAAAAATTTCTCTTCAAAATTAATGAGATTTAAAGAAAAATAAATATTAATTACATTGAATAATTCATTAACTGTGTGTTTGAGTATTATTTTAGATCACCATGTATTTAAAAATCACTCAATAAATATATTTACATAACTAAAAATTTTGAATATAAACGAAAAGTAAAAAAAAATTATATGCATAATTTTTTGGATAATTTGAATAATTTTTAGACAATATTTATATTTAAATAGGGCTTTTGGTTTAACCTATATAACTTAACAATCAACTAATGATTGGATGGATGTAAATGAAATTTTATAAATAACGATATGTTTATATTTTGTAACTATTCATATTACTGGAGGTTCGTATAGGTTTTAAATTAAGATAAAATAGATGGAAGGTAAGAGCATCTTACTTTCAAAATTAAATTTTTTTAAAGCATATTAAATTTGTTTAAAATTATAAGTATAAGTTTTCTAATTTACATATACTAAATATTTCCTTATAACATTTTTACATTTTTTCAACATAGAGTTTATTCTTTAAAGACATTACTTTTTCACATCAACATTTAATAGAGAGTAAAAGAGATAAATCATATTCCCTCAATTCAAAAATAGACACTTTCTCCATTAAAAAGTATAAGGCATTTTTAATCAAATTTTACTCTCAATAAAATATAGTTATATAACTGTCTTCAAACCAATATTATCTTTTTATATTTACTCTTATTTAATATAATAATTTACTTTAAAATAAATATAAATGATTTATTTATCATACACACTTTTGAAATAAAAACAAATTAATTACACATTAAAACATAAAAAATGACTCATATTTTTTAACATTCAGCTCCCAAAAAGGCTCTACATTTTTTTAAAATGACTTATATTTATTTTTAAACGTGTAATTAATGTATTTTTAAAATTATCCCTAATAAATAAATCATCTAATTCTATACCTTTAAATGAGACATCGTATTAATAAGAGCAATCATAAAAAATAAGTATTAACTTAAACACAATTTACCAATTTATTGATATTTAATTTAATTAAAAATATTTTATATTTTTAATGTTGAGAGTGATGAGAAATCAATGGGTGTCTTACAAAAAGAATGACAAAATTCTTCATCCAAGTATTTCATAGGTTATTTGACAAAAAATGAAAAATGCAAAAAAAAAAGAAAAGAAAAACACCGTCTGCAGGACTGCAAGTCTGCAACACATCGAAGGCATGAACATGTGATGTTTGGTAATATAATTAATGAAGCAATATAACTAATTATTATTATTTTCAATTGGGAAAAGTTTCGCAAAATATTTTTTATTTTTAGCAAAAAGATACGTTTCGGAAAATATATTTAACTGTGTTACTCACGTGGAGTGTTTTGTATGTTTAAAGTGAACGTTTGATGCTTGATTGGGTGACGTTGAAGCCTTACATAAATAAGCAATATTGAGGTGATGATCATGTTGGATTTTAATGTGTACTCTATCTTATATTATTTGACTGTTGGGTTATTTTTCAAAGCTTTTATCTTTGACCTGCATCCCCTCCATTCAATATTATAAGATTTTTTTTTTAAGTGCTCCCTCCAATTTCTATTACAGGATTCTCTTTAAGAGGATCTTTTAGTCTTTAATATAGAATATTTGTTGAAATATTAATTATACTTTTATAATGTTATTTCTATTTAAACTCATTAATTATGAAGGAATGTAATGGAAATTTGAATTTTTTTTATTTGAATATGTGTAAAATTAAAAAATTATTATATTTTCAGCAAAATTAATGACTTAATAGTATATGTGTTTTGAAAAAAAAATCGATTTTAACTGTGTGGATGGGATTATTAAATAATATTAATGGTGAGGAATGAATCATAAGGAAGCTAAAATTGAGAGAAAAATAGGATGGGGAGGAAATTATAAATGGTGATACCAATGAAAGGCACAAATGATTCAAATTCTCACATACACATAAATGAGGCCTATCTTGATTGTGACACCACATTATTTTGTATCTCCTTTTACAAACACTATCTAATACTCACTCGATCGTAAGCGTTATATTCGCAATACTTGGAGCTTATTCACGAAATATCAGCGACCATTTAGCATGCCCCTACAAAATTTGTGGCACATAAGATGATAATGCTATATCTCCTTAGTGGTCTCTAATGTCCAGCTGCCTCAAGTCTTGAGGATTACATGAGCTGGTGTGTGGTATGATCCTTTTTCTAAAAATGGATCAAGTTATGTCTACGTTTATATCTTGAACCTGCAATATCTATCTTAACTCTCTCCTCCTGACTTTAGGCTGAAGGTCCAACTTTAAGTCCAAACAAAACATTACTTATAAATTGATGTTTCAAAGGTTGCAAATAAGGGCATAAACAGAGCAAATCATTGGAAATGATGATATGTTTGATAGTATTTTCCTTTTTTACAAATTAGCAAATTTTACTTACAAATTCTTCTTTTATATATATATATATATAGTTGCAAATCGTAGAACGAGAGTAGCAATTTTTTGAACTATTTTACTATAGGATCTTTGGTCTTTATTTTGAATTTTTAAAATTTTATACAAGACCATGGAATTCTAAATTCAAATATGAAAAGGCTTCAACGACCATGAGATTAATCTACTTTCAGTGATGGCCAAAAAAAAAAAATTCAATGCTTTATGCAAGTTAGCTCTAGCCAGAAAAAAATAGTTACATCATTAACTTTATATATAAATAAAAAATTTAAATTTGCCAATATTTAAAAACATTAACTAAAAAAATTCCACGCCCACATTTCTGTTATAAATTTCACCTATATATATATATATATGTTCGCTTTTATCAACTATATAAATCAAGATCACATCAAAATGCAAGCAAATTAGTTTAATTCCTTTGGACTTGGTATAGTATATATATTACAAATTAACGCACGATTGTAAAAGTTGACACAACATATTATGAATTTGTTATGTCGTTTGATGTTGTATTCAATGTATTGCATAAACTAATACCACGATGTCTTCTTACATGTCGTGATAATGTATAACTTTTGGTCTATCAAATTTTAATTATTTGTGCACCTAAGTAGTTCAAACAATGAGCCATGAAGACAAAAGTCAACTGGTTGTGGAAATGTATAACTTAATTAATTGTTTCGTATTAATATTATCTTGTATCCTACACTATTAAAATTCTATATATCTTGTCTTATGATATCGAGCTTTACATTGAATTACCAAATATTACAAAATTTCACATCACGCAACATATCAAACAGGGCTAATGACGTAATTAACTAAATTTATATAATTCTTTTGTCAAGATAAATCGATACTCTATACAATTAAAAACAATTTAATGCTCGAATGAAGAGGGAGATGTTGGGATGGATAAATCATAAAAATAGAAACAGAATCAAAGAAATTAATTTTTTCCAGTTTTTTCTTCATCTCTGTCCCTTATCCGTTTGCTTTATTGCATACACTCCCTCTTTAAAAAATATATTAGGTTAAAAAGAGCATTAATTCTATTATTACGAAAGAAGAACATCGATTTTATGTATTTGGAATTTTGGATATCTAAATGGAGAGAAAAATCGTTACAAACTACACAAATAACGAGTTGACAGTTGAATTAAATATAGATTATAATAATTATTGAATTGAATTAAATATCCAGAAAAGAAATTCTAATGATTATTATGGATTAATTTAATATGGATAATGTTTAGATAAAGACAAATCTAAAAAAATGCTAACTATCATTATGTTCAAACATCAAGACTCCTAAAACCACGACTATTTATTTTAATGAATCTATTTCCTTATATTATACACTTTTGTGTGGCACATGCACTTGTATCTCTCTCTCTCACTCAGAATACGTGAATTGATTTTAAATTGTTATCTTAATTTAAACGTGCATTCAATATAGTGTTAAATTGTTTGTTGGAGAAATATATTAGAATCAAAAGAACATTAATTTTATATTTGAATATCTTAATGGAAAAGAAAATTCGTTACAAACTAATGAATTGATAATTGATTGTTGACAAATAATTAACAATGACTAAATTTCAGATGCAATGTTGGCCAAAAATAATTTCAGATGCAGTCTCCCATATCAGATAGACATAGAATATAATAATTACTGAATTTTATTTAATATCCAAAAAAGAAAAATTAATTAATTATGGTTAATTTGATACGGATGATTTGTACACTAAGCCTCTGTCCTTAATTTTTTTTTTAATGCAAGAGCACGTGTTTAAGTTTAATAGACATGCACGGAATCTAGAGGGGGGCAGGCTCCCTTTTAGAAAAATGTAAAATTTTTACTTTAAAAAACATTAAATTTAATTTTGGCCCCCACATTTTATGTTTTATTTTACATTTGACTGCTCATTTATTAGCTCAGGGATTCGTTACTGCATGCACATTTAAACTCTTTTTTTCAACTAATTAGAACTTATGAATAATCTAATCTTAATTGCAAACTAGTGATCTAAATTTATATGTCCACACTTTTGGTTGAAAAAAAAAACAAACAAACACGTGCATACAAGATAATATTAAATTGTTTGTTGGAAAAAGGGTTAAATTAATAGTCCATTTAAAGAATTTTATATTTTAAAATATTTAAATTTAATCATTTCATTTTTACTCCAATAATTATTAATTAATGAATTATTTTTATTAAAGTTTTATTAATTATTAAGTTAATTTTATTTCATTATCAATGTTTTTTATCACTATGATTAGTACAAGCTCTCAAAATTTTAATTTATAATTATCAATGCAAGTTAATGATACGACTTAAATGAAAAACAGTTATGAATAATTAAAATACCTTAATCGTATTATTATGATAAAATTTAAATTATATTTTTATTGTTAATAATGTATGGAAAAAGGGCTAATGAGTAATGACAGACAAAGAGTGAGAGAAGATGCAATTTTTTCAGCCGTTTTTTTAAGTTGGAGTGAGTGTTTTTTTTTTTTTTTTGAAAATATGAGTCTTTTGAATAGCCTCTCTCTGTTTTTTTTTTTTTTTTTTCGGCCTTTCGGCCTCAGAATCTCCTGCGTCTCTCTAAAATTATGTAAAGTATGTCTGTTATCTGGATTCTTCAACGCAACATTCAAAGGTTCATTCTCATTTACATTATTATAAAATTAAAAGTATTTAAATGTAATCTAAATAGATCAAATTGAGTATATTATTTGTACATCCACCGGATAATAAGATACTAATTTTTACAGGATCGCGTTGGAAGAGGATTTGGATTTTGGACATTGGAGAGATAATATATTCCATTTTTGGATTAATTAATTAATAATTAATAATTAATACGAACGGATTTTAAAAATCAGATTGAAATAGATTATTAGTTTCCTGTTTTATCTCTGAATTCTGTGGGACTGTTGGTATATATGCCCACATCTTTTCACTGCTCGCCCTCGCCACACTCCCCACCCAAGTCTTTGCGTCAAGCCAGCCAATCGTGAGAAAAGCTTTTCGTGGAGAAGATCACAGAATCCTCAGGAGATTCATTATGGGTTGGTCTTATTTTTCTTGCTTCTTCTTCTCCTCTGCCATAGCTTCCATGTTTTCTGCGTTTCTTTTCTTTTCCCCAATTAGGTGAGGTGGGATTACCGGATTTTTGTTTCTGGGCACTCTGGTGAATTAAATCCGTCCGTTTTCTTCGTTTGTAACATGGAACACTCCATTACGTTACTCTTGCTTCTCTGTTTTCCCTTTTTCGTGAAGCAGAGTAGTGTCGCTGGTTTTTCATTTTCAAGCTGCTTGTTTCTTCAGTAGTTTCTTATACGTGTTTGACTCTCCCTCCTTCCTCCCCCCCCCCCCGGGTGTGTTCTTCACTCTCTCTTTAGAGCCGAATCAGCTGTTTGATTTCATTTTTATAGTTCAGGTTTTGATTGTTTCTTGTGTGCCTATGCCTATGGCTTTCTGTTTTCTTCCTTCGTCTTAATCCCTTGTTTATGAATTGATGAGTTCGTTGAACTTCTTGTTTTCATTGACTATGGAGATTTTTATTTATATTTGCTATTCCTCTAATTGGGTATTTTCTTCGATAGCTTTTTTCTCGGAGGCTGACATGTCCGTTAGTTTTTCTCATTACTACGACGACTATGACAATCTCTTCCGGAGATTGAACCCACCAAGGTAAGATTTCATGAATTAATGAAACCAAATCACCTCTTAAGATTAAATTTGATTTGCTCCTATTCTATCATCTAATATTTTTTATTGGCTTATCCTGTCAGGGTTGTGATTGATAACGAAGCCTGTGATAATGCCACTGTAATGATGGTTGATTATGCAAACAAGCATGGAATACTTCTTGAAGTCGTTCAAATCCTCAATGATCTCAACCTTATCATAACCAAGGCTTACATATCTTCTGATGGAGGATGGTTCATGGATGGTAATGGTACTTTCTTTTCTGTATTCTGTTTATTTCATACTTAATAATAGTTCTTGCAACACGGACTGACGTTTTTCTTGTCAATTTAACTTGCAGTTTTCAATGTCACTGACCAAGATGGAAACAAGGTTACTGATGAAGCTGTTCTGAATTACATTCAAAAGGTTAGTAGTACTTAGGTTCATTTGATGTCTTTGTGCTTTCTAATATAGACATCCACTGACTAGGAATTGCTTTGCAATGCTACATTTATAGAATCTTGGACCAGATTCTTGTTGTATTTCTCCCAGGAGATCTGTTGGGGTTAAGCAATCAATGGACTACACAACAATAGAAGTACTGGGAGCTGATAGGCCTGGATTACTCTCGGAAGTAAGTGCTGTTCTAACCCACCACAAGTGCAACATAGTGGATGCAGAGGTCTGGACACACAATGCTCGCGCGGCCGCTGTGATGCGTGTAACTGATGAAGAAACTGGGTCTGCTATAACTGATCCACATAGGCTATCTCTGATCAAGGAGCTTCTGTCTAATTTGCTTGCTTCATGTGACAACAAAAAGGGAAGAGCTAAGACTGTGGTCACTGATGAAGTCACTCATACTGATAGAAGGCTTCACCAGATGATGTGTTCTGATAGAGATTATGAGCGAGATCCTTTTGATGATGATTCTGATCGGAGGTCAAGGCCTAATGTGAATGTTGTTCCTTGCTCTGAGAAAGATTACTCTATCGTTTCCATCCAATGTAAGGACAGGCCAAAGCTTGTGTTTGACGCAGTTTGTGCTCTGACAGACATGGAATATGTTGTTTTCCATGGAAGTATTGATGCTCAAGGACCAGAAGCATATCAGGTATTATCCTATTTTCTGCCACTTTTCCTGGACACAGAAATGTTGTCTTAAATAGGCATTGATGTAATTTGTTTAAATGATTGTATCTTCAGGAATATTACATCAGACATGCTGATGGATCCCCCATAAAATCAGACGCAGAAAGACAGAGATTAGTACAATGTATTGAAGCTGCCATTGAGAGAAGAGTTTCAGAGGTGAGGTCCTTCATGTATATTACTGAATTATTAATCCCCACATAGCATTTTGTCAAAGCTGATAATGATCCAATCTCACTTATTTTCATTCTATTTCATGCATTCTCAAAATTCATGACTTATTCTTAGTATCTAGATTTCTGTCATGATTAGCATATTTGGATAGTTGTTACAGACAGCTCAACTTGTTTCTTCATCCTCTTTCAGGGAGTGAAACTAGAGCTCTGCACAGGTGACAGATTTGGACTACTTTCGGATCTGACAAGGATATTGAGAGAGAACAGCCTCGACGTGACCAGAGCACAAGTGTCCACAAAGGAAGGCAAAGCTATAAACACATTCTACGTTCGCGGCGCTTCTCGTTGCCCTATTGATTCCAATTCCATAGAATCCGTTCGTCAAATTATTGGCAGCAGCATTCTCAAAGTAAAGGGAACAACACCTATACCTGCAAATTCACAAAATTCCAGATTCCTCTTTGGTGGCATTTTCAAGTCCAGATCCTTTGCAGACCTGGTCAAGTCTTATTGTTGATGAAGTTTACATGTTTTCTTTGTACAGCCAAACATCGGGTCAGAAATTAGGAACACTAACATGACACATTTTCAAAGCATAGGGAAGAGACCCTCAATTTCCTCTGATTTGTTTTCTTACAACAAAGTTTATCTTTAGATTCTCACTATAGATCCAACCATGCGTGAGTTGGAGACTAGCTTTACAGATGAAAGCATAGAGAACCTTAACTGTGTAGTGTAGGGCCTTAACCATGACTCTCTATGTAAAGAATTCAACATTTGTGTATAGTATTATATCAAATATTATCCATTTCTCTGATATTCGCTTTCATGTTATGTGCTTCTGTCGCATGATTTTGCATTATGAACTATGTAAAGCAGTTCTTGTATTTGAGTTTAACTGGAACGTTAACAGTGTCTGTATAGTTGATTGATATTTGAGTGGATGACAAGTCCTTTTAAATTAAGATAAAATTATCAAATGAATGCGTAAAGTTCGTAAATAAGAATATCCTCCTTGCCAGGTGGTGCTTTCTGGTCTTCATAATAAAAGCTACGCTACAGAGGCTAGAAAAAGTTGGGTTTGACGCTAATTTTGGACCTGATATGATAGAATATTAAATAAGAATGGGAAAATGATGGACAAAGTTAAATGACATGAGAGAAATTTGGAGGATAAAGAGAAAATAATAGTGCATGGGTTGCCTAGTTTTAGTTTTATTTGTTTTTATTGGATACCAAAATTTTCCAAGATGATGGCCTACTATAATGTTGAGAATAGTTCACACCAATCTGATAGAGATTGAGACTGGCACTTAGCCTGCATGGCGTTGGTCTGCCAAATGGTATATCTTTCTGTCATGTTGCTTCCTTCAATTCTTATCCAAATTTTCCATACTATTCATTCCAATGGCGCTTAAAAAGATCCTCACAAAGCAGCGTTTTTTCAAAATAATAATAATAATAATAATAATAATAATAATAATAATAAAAGTATTTCATTTAAAAAAGGTTTGAGCAACGAATTAAGATTTTTTTAAATATTTGTTTTATTAGAACCGAAACCCGCCTGATTGAGAACCAACCTATAGTCTGATTTGGTCAAAATGCGTAATTGGTGAAAAAGTGAATTAGTTAAGAACTGATTTTCATATCTTTTTTAAAATCTCAATAACTTAAAAATTGTTATTTTATGTTTTTATTTGTCTTGTAAGTCTTTCTTTATGGTTATATATATTTGATTACGTATAGGTGATTTTGGTTAATAATAAAAGTTTATGTTAGTTTGGTCAGACAATTGTTGCGGCGCACTAGATTAGTTTGATTATTTGTAATTAATAATAATTAGTTTTATTACAGTGTTGGCGCAATTAATTATAAACTTGATATACATGACAAGGATGCAGTTAAATATTATTGTCTAAAATATTTTTGTTTTTCAGACACAATCTTTAAATTTTATTGATAGTAGTTTGACCAAGATTCAGTGAACTAATATGTGATCCTGACGATACTTGGTGATATGGAATCAGGTTTCCGTATATTTAATTTTGAAAAGGGCATAGTGGCAGGCAGGCACGACAATTATTTGAAGGAAACCCAATGAGAATGGGTTGATTCAGTTCCACCATGAATCTTTCTTTCTGTATAAAGGTGGTGGCTTTGTCATGCGGTGACGTTTTGCCACTTTTGTTTTTGTTTTGAGATGGTCCAAGATGATGCACTTGTTATCCAATCCACATCGTTTTGAGGGCATACCATTTTCCTTTCTAAAGACAGAGACAAATAGGGCCCAACGCAAATTTGCGTTTTCTTTTCTTCTTTTGCTCCTCAAGGCTTTTTTTTTTTTAAAAAAAAAAGTCAGATGTCTTTTTATATTTCTATTTCAGATATTATCAAATACTATATATAAACATCTTTTTTAGCCAAAATTTGAGCATTAATTTATCATATTGTAAGAAATTAATTCTTCATATTAACCTTAAGCCTTGTTGGCTTTAAGTTTGTTTGTTTTTTTTTGCACCCTCTTAAATTATTTTTTTAGAGGAAAATTTCATTAAAGGTTCACAACAGGGACTTAATTGTAAAGAAGAAGAGCTGAATGAATATGACATTACTTTGCATGATTAAGAGATTGAAATGATAAGTCACAGATCGTAATTTAACATGTAAAGTTCAAAAACATAACTTATGAATGTTTAAAGAATAACTTGCCAAATTTTAGACTATAAATTGTCAAAATTCAAATTAGAATAAAAGTGTATTTTTATTTTTAAAGTATTCTCTGAGAAGCACCTAAAACCTAAAACTATTTGTTGAAGTAATTTTGTTTTTAAAGTAATTAAAATAAAATATTTTTACTCTTGCTATCAAATTTTTAACATCAACCATTAAAAATATTAATTAAAATTTCAATGTTGACCATTAAAAAATTTAATAGAAAGAATAAAAATATTTCATTTTAACTACTTCAAAAACAAAATTACTCAAATAAATAATTTAAGGTGCTGGGTGTTTTTTGAGAAATACTTCAAGAGCAATAACATTAACCCTTTAAATTGCAACTTGTTGCCGAAGCTTCAAGGGCTGCCAGAAAAATCAAAACAGAAAATATGAACTGCAATTTGTTATTGGGTGTGTGTGTGTGTGTGTGTTTTAGTACTTTTTTTTAAAATAAGTGCTGACGGCCTTAGGGATGCTAATTTGTCAAGATCTGAACCACAATGTATCAAAATCTGAACTACAACTTGTCACTTGAAGGGGTGATCTTTTTAACTAGCAAGGGTTGTTTTTGTCATTTTTCATATAAAGTTATTTACTTAATTATTTTCATTTCAATCATCTGGTCCTTCTGAGTAATTTCATATTTTTAATTTGAATTCTTTACAATTTGAAAATTTTCCTTTCCCCATTCTCTCCCATACCATCATTAATACATCATTCTGGAATTCGGATTCCAGATCTCATAAAAACTAAATTAATCATATGTGATTTATTAGAGGGGAGATAGAGAAAAATAATGGAAGAGTATCACATTACTGAAAAGGATTTATTCTCTATTGATAATGTTTGGTCTCTTATGGCTAAATAGGTTTTTGCCACGTGGCTTCTTCTTCTTCTTCAAAACTCGATTATATAAACTTTAATAAAGACTCTGTATGGTTCAATATTTCTTGTTAGATTTTATTGAAATTACAAGGCTGTAAATATTTAGTTTAATAATCTATGAGTGAAAAATGGGATAGAGGTGGCGAACTTTTTTTTTCTTTCTATTTTATGTAAGTATAAGAAGTGAGTTTCATCAAATGTGAAAAATATTTCTCACGAAATTAAAATTAATAAGTACACATTTTCAATTAAAGTACTCGATGACAGGCCTTTTATT
>NW_026555895.1:0-46924 GCF_029017545.1 Prosopis cineraria | reverse complement strand
GGTACGTGGACAAGAGTGTCGAAATTGATGAATCCTGAATCTTGCAACACGTTAGTGAAACTCCTATATTCACTTCCCCAGTTACTTTGAATCATCTTAATTTTTATGATCAAATTGATTTTCAACTAGCTTTGGATTGCATAAATGTACTCAAGCTCATTCTTTCTTTTAGTTTTTTTGTTAATAAAGCCAAGAGTAGTGATTGTAGTCATCAACAAATAAGATATAATATTGAAAACCATTCATTGAAGCCAAAGGAAAAGGATCCCACAAATCTATATGAATAAGTTCAAGTGGCTTAGAGGCATGAGAAATAAAAATTTTAAAAGAAAGTGAGTGTGATTTTTCATATTTGCATGATTCACAAAATATATCTTCATTCTTAAAAATGTTCAAATTACAATTATTAATAAGGGATCTAGCACCCTAGAATTAGGATGTCCAAGTCCATGCCATATAACTTACTAGACTTAGGTTTTCTAAGTGCTGAATGATCAGCTTCTTCAACCACAGCAAAACCAACTTTACTTCATTATCAACCTTAGCCTCATTAATCTGAAACATGCCACCTTCACTAGCTTCCCTGAAGCATTATCTACCTTGTTTTGCCGATCCTTCATAGAAACACCATGTTTATTAAAAACAACATCAGCATCTTTGTCACTAGCCACTTTATAAACACTCAACAAATTCTTTTTAATCTTTAGGTAGTAGAGTATATCAAGTAATTTAATTGGTTTACTGGACACAGTCTTAATGTTAGATGAACCAATCTTTTCAACACTAAGTTATCACCATCACCAATTATAATATTCATCTTACCATTGAGATTAGTTGGATTGTCGAGACATGCAACATCATTTGTCACATGACTAGTAGCACCACTATCAAGAAACCATGCATCATCATAATAGTTTCTGAAGTTTCCCAAAAGGCTACATTAAATTCTGTATTAGCACTAGAATTAGTGCCACTGCCACTAGAATTTTGATTTCCCTTGAGGAAGATTTTATAAATATCTATCATAATGATAAAAACATGCGTCAACTTTATAACCAAACCTCTCACATAATTGACACTTAGGACGTTTTGAACTTCTATCTCCTCCTGAACCCCGACCATTTCTGCCCTTCCTCTAGATCCTCTAAAAGCACGACCACCACGCCAGGCATTTGGAGTGGAGATTTCAGACCTAGCATAGTTCACTAGATTATTAGATAGAGATAGATTAGAAAGTTGAGTAAGTTGGTCTAACCGACTTTCATAGGTTAATAATTCAGCTTATAATTCAATCTAGGTAAGATCATCAACTTCACGACTTAGTTGAACAACAACAGGATTATAATCGGCATCAAGTCCAGAAAGTGTTTGTATAATGAGATCAGGGAGAGGGACAATATTACTAGCAATGGTTAATTGTTCTGATATATTCTTTCATTTTGGCTAGATATTCAGCCATTTTCATGTTGCCTTTTCTTGTACATTACAGATCAGCTTTTAACATTAGAATTCTTGCCTTGGTCTAAGCACTAGCAAGTTGACGAGCTATTGCCCATGGACTAGCAGAGGTGGAAACATTTGTCATTTGAGAAAAGACTTCAAGTATCATTATGTTAAGTAGCCACCAAAGAGGAGTTGGTCTGCAGCTATCGAGTCTTTAAAGACTGAGTTAGTTTTTGTAACATCATTTTTGTAATAAATTGAGGGGGGCACTGATTTTTTTCTATAGAGAAAACCCTCCAATTTGTGACCCTTGATAATAAACAACACATGAGTTTGCCATACCAAGAAATTGGTACCATCCAGCTTGATGGCACAAAATTGGGTCTTTCCATTAAAACCTCCCACATTCTTTAGAAGATTGTTTGCAGAAGCAAGGTAACTTGATGCAAAACCAATAAAGCATCTGAGGAAGCCATTAGTTTTTCACTATGGAAAACTTTGATACCAAGAAAAACTTTTGTAATGAATAATTGTATAATTTTGTAATGAATAATTGTATAATATTGAGTGTGTTGCTCTATATACATTTACAATATATATAGTGTAGGATACAAAACATTTACATAAAGAAGGCTATTGGGCTACAAGTCTGTATAAAGGTATGTTTAGTTAAATACAACATGTAACACAATGGTGAGGCCTAAATGGTTATTCGGCTATTTTATACTCAAAGCTCATTTACTCTTAACAGGAGTATATAAAGGATATTATGGAATGTCAAATATCCTCTTCTCACTTCCTTTACAGAATTGATATTATGGAAAGCAAAGAACAATGCAAGAGGATCAAATGTATGAAAAAGTCCCTTGGCAAAGACTCTTTGCATAAGTTAACTAGAATATTTAGAAACAAAGATGCAAAAAACATATACTTTGAAGAAGATGTGTCAAATAGAGACATTTCTTTCACTTACATCCAAGATATCATCAATAATCAAGACTTGAAATCAAGATTCAACTGCTTGTCTATGCAGAATGGGAGATAAACAACTAGATGGTATCCTCCTAACCAAGTGAGGCTTAACATTGACGTCTCCATCAATAATTATGATGCTACTTCTTGTGATGAACTTGTTTGGGATTATTAAGGAAATTGGATAAAGGGATTCACCAAGTACCTTGGTTTTCACCCTTATACCATAGTTGAACTTATAGCCATCTTTGAAGTCCTCAACCTTTATTCGAATAACTCCCTCAAGTTAACATCTACTTAGATTCTTTTGATTCAACATGATTTTTTCCAAAACCACCCATTCTTTACTACCTTAAAGAATATTAGAGATCTCACAATAAAAGATTAGGCAATTACTTTTAATCATATGTGTAGAGAAGTGAATCAATGCTTAATTGGCTTGCTCACCAAGGATTAGGCCATGCTTGGTAATTATATATTAAAATTTTGTATATCCCTCTACCTAGATAAAGGAACCTTTCGTATTATGACATGACATGATTAGTTGTCTTTTCACAAGGATTTTTATCCATGGCCTTATAAAAGAAATATATACTATAATTTTATGCCATAAACTATCATAATACAATTTTTAGTCCCTATATTTGAGAGAGTTATCAATGTTGTAAATGCACCTAAGAAAGGGGTAAATTAGGCTACTAAAAAATTTGCTAATAAATCGATTAAATAAAAGAGAAGCAATAGAGTAAATATCATCAAAGTTAATATAAGAGATGAGATAGAAAAATGAAGAGTGTGTTTATTCTTGTTTGACTAACCTCTTGTCTACATTTAGTTCCCAAGTCTTATATCTTGGAATTTTCCACTATATCATCCAAAATCAATTTGAGTTCTTAGAAGCCTTGGTATATTTCAAACTCTTTTAAGTCTGGAACACTCTCCTTTATAAAAGATAATTGAACGTCCTACTTAAGTTTTTCAAACTTAATTTTCTTTGTTATAAGAGAATGAAATAGAGGAGATCACTAAATAGTCAACTTTACAGTAAACTCTCAAAAGGGTGGGTTAAAATCAATGGAGCTCAATCACAATGAAGACAATAGCAAAGGTTAGTTGAAAGAATTGAGTATCAAAGCTTAGGCATTAATTTTTTTTTTTTTTGCTCCAACTTCATAAATGAGTTTCTCTATATAGTGTCTTTGCGTCAAGTGTCCGTTAGACTCATAAACGTTTCCATTGAGACCTGTTTTCCATTAATCAAAATGTTGGATGCTTTAACCAATGTTTATCTTCGATGGCAATATTAAGTTACCTAGAAAAGATGAAGGAAAAAAGTTTTTATAGCTGGATTATATGTTTAGGACTCAAACAAAATGCATTAAATGTTATAACATTATGACGGTTGAAGCAAATTTCAAGGGTTTGAGGAAATTTCAAAATTTGCAAACTTAAGAAATTTTCGGATCAAAGTGATTAATTTTAATAAGCCGTAATCCAATTTTAATAAGGCATAATCCAAAGGTCATAAGATGTTAATATGAAAATGAATAATTTTAGGATAAATAATTAAGGAATGAGTTCAGATTGATTGAAAAGATTATGACAATGAAAAATAGAAATAAGAAGTTAATCTGATAAACTTGGCTCGAAGAGAAAATTTTAAATTTTAGATAAAATTGTGAAAGTTGTGGATGCTCATTGAGAAAAAGTTAGAAACTTTGAAATATTTAGCGGAATATCGAAACATCGTCTTAAGTTTAGAAGCGTAGGGAAATTTTGAAATATAAGTATTGCAAAGAAAAAAAGTTCAGAAATTTCAAAACACTGGACAAGCTTCAAAAGTTTTGGAGTACAAACAGAAGCTAGATTAGAACTTTCAAAATTCCAAAAATCTTTTAAAAAGATAGGGTACAAAATTTTGAAATATTCAGAGAAATCCTGAAATAAATCAGAAGTTACATCAGATGACACGGAAATTTCAAAAAAAAAAATCGAACAAAACTTTTAATTTTTTTAAGAATCAAGTAAGAGAAGAACAGAAATTTAAAAACATTCAACATAAATTTAGAAAGAATAGGAAAGACAACACAAGGAATAGCATCCTCTTAAAGATCAAGGGAAGACACAGACATTTTGAAGTTTTGCAAAGAGGAAAATTTCGAATTTTTTTTTAAAATTTTGAAATATACAAAAGATTGGTAAAAAGGAAAAATTAAGGGTCTATTTGTTTTTATTTTTTGAAAACTATTTTTTGTCTCCAAAAATAAAAAAATTTAAAAAATTGTTTGGACAAGTATTTTTGAATTTAATTGTTTTCAAAACTGTTTTTGTTTTTCTCTTTTTAAAACAAAAAATAGAAATAAATTCAAATTGTTTTCATTTTATTTTTCTTGTTTTCAAAATACACTACATTTAAGTATGAGAAAATATAGTTATTTTAATTAATTCCTATCATAAATTATCACTATTAACTGTTTATAATCATTACTATTAATCTATTTTTAATTCTAAAATTATTTTTAAATTAATATAATCAAATATATTTTTATTTTGTTTTGTTTTGAAAAACAATTTAAAAACTGTATTAGAAAATATTTTTTAAAAATAAAAAATGGGAATTGAAATCAAACAGGCTCTAAAGGTTTTAAGCTATCGAACTTAATACCTTACCATTTCTTTGAGTAAATTAGTTTTATTAAACACAACATCTTTTCTAACTTTGTTATAATCAAAATTAGGCAACGTATTTAATAGATGTAATTTCTTGAAAACTTTTATCATTTCAATGATTAACGTATATTTTAGTTATCAAGATAGTCTTCAAAATTTCGCATTACAAATTAGATCTAAAAAAGATGACGTGTAAATTAGGTTGTATGGAATGTAGATGTAGATTAATTAATGTACATAAGCCAAATCTTCTAATCTTAATTGTTGATTTGTTATTGATTTTATTATTTTACAATTTTTAATTTAATATATATAGCTTTTTTTTAAAAAAAAAATTACGTTGCTTTTCTCCTATCTAAGTCAAGATTCTTACTTTCTACGCAATTAATCTATGCAGTCGCGGTGCCAGGACTAGAAGTCAGAGTACATGATAATTTAATTTAAAAAATAATAATTTAAATAACCAAAAATAATAATTATATTATGACTAAAATTGTAATAATATAAAGTAAAGTGATCATCATTTTTCTGTTTAAAAATTTATACACTCCCTGTTCAAAAATAGAAAACATTTTTTGAAGAGTTGATGTTTAAAAATGTAAAGCATTTTTAATTTTTTGATGTGTAATCATTGCTTTTTTTTAAAAAAATGCTCCTATTAATGAATGACTTTATATTTATTGTAAATTATTTAATAGGATAAATATAAAAATGTACAGTTAGTTTGAAAATAGATAATTACTTTATTAAATGGTGAGATTCGATTAAAAATATCTTACATTTTTAAATGGAGGGAGTATTGAACATGTTAATATGATTTTTTTACACAAATATACTCTTTATATCTTTTCTCAATTATTAAAATATTATATATACAATAAGCTCTTAATCCAAATACATTTTATTTAGTTAACTATATTTAGTTCTGAGGATATATCAAGAATAAGAAGGAAGTGTAAAGTTCCACAATTTACATAGGGAGAATTTCAACAAAAGATTAAAGAAGATATTTATGAATGGGTTCCAAAAAAATTAAAAAATTTGCTATAAGATTTTTGGATTGAATTGAAATAAAATGAGTGGCTGAATAGATCGAAATGCCCTTCTGCAAAATAAAAAAAATAATTGACAATTGATATTGATAAATTAACAAGTAAATAGAGCCATGTAAAAATAGTTTGAGGCCTGAGGAAAAATTATTTATTAACCCTGGCATGTGTATGTTGGTCAAAAAAAGCATAGCATGTGTTATCCCTTAAAAAAAAAATCCACTCATTATTTTTTACAAAATTATATATTATAATCTTATAATATAATGATTCTAATAAAATACTAAATTAATTCAATAGTTAAATAAAAATTAATATTGACAAAGTATGCCTACCGCATCTTATATATTGAGATAGAATATTAACACTGATATGGGATGGCAATACATTTTTATCAAAAAGATATAATTAAGACTAATAATACTAATGATTAGTGAAAAAACTAATAATAATTATATAAATTATAAACTAGATTTTAATAAGGGTTAAAGTATTGTGTTGATGATCTAAAAATATACAAGGTCTTGATATCAATATCTATCAATATTTTAGACTTTAGAATAAGAAAAAGAAAAAAATGAAAAGTGAGAATTAGTATATTATGGATTTCACTATTCTTTTGTTTATGTAAATAATGAACTCAATTCAATAATTAATGTTATACTAGAAATAATTGAAACTTTTCAACAAGAAGAACAATTAATACTTTTTATTTTTTTCATCTATAATTAAATATATAATAATATAAATATAAATTACATAATAGGGATATTAATATCTTTTTTTAGGCCTAAGGTAATTGTCTCACTTGTCTTGTAGCTTCCACGGCCTTGTAAGTAAAGTTAGAGAATTAGCAACAACTAATTTGTATTTAAGATAAAATGATTGAGTTAATATGATTATTAACAAGTAATATAATTTACAACTGATATTGATAAATTAACAAATAAAAGTTAGATAATTAATAAATGACATTAGTATGATTATTGACAAGTAAAGTTGGGTAATTAACAATTAATATTGATAAATTAATAAATAAATTTAAAAAAATTAACAATTAATGATGGTGTTTTTCGATCAAATTGAATGAACAAGTCTTATAAAGGATTTAAAAGTCAAGTTAAGTAATTAGCAAATCTTGTTGATAAATTAACAAGTAAAATTATGAAATTAACAAGGAATATTCTTAAGAATATGAAATTAAAAAATTAACTAGTTAACTATTTAACAAGTATTATTAAATAATTAACAAGTACAAGTAAGTTATTAATAAATAAAGTTAGATAGTAATCAAATATTTACTCCTTTAGTCTTATTTATGAGTTGAGAAAGAATGTTTGCTTTGACCTTATTTATAAAGTATCTCAATAATTATTATGTTCTTCTTTACAATTTTGCCCCTATTAAATATAAGGACGTTTATTAAATGCTAGAGTATTTTATTTTAAAGTAGGTATATTTAGTAACGAATCCAAAAAAATTAAATAGTGGGAGCAAATTTGTTACACAAGATAAATGTTAATTATTTTTTAAAATATTTAAAATTAAAGAAATTTATTTTTAAAATTATTTCTCTCCCCATTTATTTAAAATTATAAAATATATATAAGATTTGAGTTAAATAATTTTTTTAGAGGATAAGAGAGAACTTTTGAGGGGAAAAGGGAAAATTTTCTTTCAGGACAAGGGGCAATTAAATTTTTTTAAAGAGGGCAATTGAAAGATTTTGGGTTATTATGTATATTTTTTTTTAACCTTGTCGGGGCAATTGCCTCTATAAGCCACAATGTAGATATGTTCGTGGATATATATAATAAAAATAAAATTAAAAATTTATTAAATTTTTATACATAGTTAATAAATTTTAAAGTCTTTTTTTATTTTGGTGAAAATATTAAAAATAGCTTATAAATATAATCAAAAGAGTATTAATTTTGTAAACAAATATTTTAGCCTTTTTAGCCACCCATTTTATTTCAATTTAATTCAAAAATTTTGCATTTAATTTTTAGATTTTTTTTAAATCTATTGATAAGTATTTTCCTTTCACAATTCTTAATTAAAATTCTCCTATTTATATATCATACTTATAATTTTTCTCAAACACAGTAAACTTTGCCATTATTTGCCACAATATCATTCTGCAAGCTAATGTAATTTAATAATATTAATTTTTTTATTAAAAAAATATTTAAATAATAATTTTATGAAATGTTAAAAATTAAAATAATGCTCCTCTAATTCTTTTTATAAATTATTTTTGATAACATCATTAATATTATTATTAAAAAGATAAAATGAATAAAAGTGTGTAAAGTTTTAAATATATTTTTATATAATAAATTTAAAAAGTAATATTATATTTTTTTTTCATAAACAATAATTTTAAAAATATTTTTTAAATATTATTTTAAAAAAATGCACTGTAATTTTTAAATGTAACCAAATTAACTTTTTAAAACATGTGAGTATAAATTAAATTAAATTTGAAAAATCAAATTAATAACCCCCTTGTAATTTACCAATAATCAGCACCGATTTCCATAATTTCAAATTTCTGTCACATGCTTGGCCTGCAAAGGCTAGCCCCTCTGACGCCGCCTGCAGCCTACACAGTCCAGACGACACACCTGTCCGGTTCAAAACCGAGAATCTCTCGCGCATTTTGGTTCGCGAGCTGGGTTCATTTTTCCCCACATTTTTTCTTTCCTCTTCAATTTCTTCGTCTCAACGTTTCGCGGTGGAAGCATCTTCTTTCTCCTCTTCGTCTCGTGCAGTAGAAACAGCTTTTTTCTGTTCACCGTTTAGTGGTTGAAGCAAGCAGCTTCTTAGTTCGTCTTGCTTAAACATTTTAACCTTCTTCCTCACTATCGTCTTGTCAGCATTTAATCAAAGCAAGCATATATTTACGATTTTGATATTATGTTGGTCCTAATTTCCTGTTGTTAATATTTAATATGTTGATTTGTTAAATTATTATTTTTGATACATGAATGTTTAAATACTCTTAATTAACAACATTTCCAAAGGTTTAATTGTAGAATACACTGAGTAAGATGAGGTTTTTTTGTTGTTGGTAAATGAATGTTAATTTTTTTTATTTTACAGTTTTGTTGTTTTTATTTTATTATTTTTTTAATTTTATTTCTGATAAAGTAATATTTAATTTTTCATTCCTTTGTTCAAATTAAGTAGACTGGTATGTAAAATTTTATTGTTTAATTATTTAGTATACTATATTGCTATAATTATAATTTTGGATAAATTTAGATTAATTACATTATTGTATTGTAAGGATAAATTACATTTATAACTATAATTATAATATAGATAATTTATTGTAAAATTTTGTTCTATTATTTTCTTGATTTTGAATCTTTTTTCTTAGTTAATATCGGCTATAATTTTTTCAAATTATTGTACTTCATTATACTTTCTTTAATATTATTTTGATTCCACCAAAAATTTTTTTTGTATGTTTATATTCAATAAGTTAGCATGTATTTGTTATTTAGTTATTTGATTTTTTTTGTATTATTATTATTATTAATGTTAATATTTGAATATGTTTATTGATATATAACAGTATGATAAGGAGGAAATACACAATGAGGAAAGAGTCAGTGTGCAAATATTGCGAATGACGAATTTTCTTATGGTCCTCAATCCATTCGCTTACGGCAATAGATGGCTAGGAATTTGGATCACAACCTAAAAGTTGCGACTTGTGTCGACAAAGAAGTCTTCTTATGGTCAACCCTGACATTTTTTTGCAATAAAGATATATCAAAAATCATTTAATGTTTTTAGAAGCATGCAATGTATTGATGTGCATTGAAACCTTTGTTATACAAAATAGAGCATGAATGAATGCATTTTGGTCATGCCACTTGGGTTGCATTGATTGTTTAAGTGTTCCAGGGACATTCTTTCAATGGCAGAACAACGAGAGATTATTAATCCAGGTCCAGAGGATGACTCATTATTGTACCTACAATCAAGACATGTCTCCCAGACTGTGTGGCATGGCCATGTAAGCTAATTTGATTAGCCTACATTGTGGTTGGCATACTTAATTATGATGCATATTTGTATCTAATTGTAGGATGCACGAATCCTTCGATGTCAATGAGTCATGCACACTGATCGATTAATACAACCACCAATTCAGATTATTGAGTATCTTACACAAGCCGGCTTTTATGGTGCTGCCTGGATAGGCCAATTTGAGTATGATCCGATGTTGGTTTCAGCATTTGTTGAGCGTTGGCATCCTGAGACCCATTCGTTTCATACAACGCGTGGAGAGTGCACAATAACTTTAGAGGATGTGACTGCGCAATTGGGCCTTCCATGTGAGGGCATTCCTGTCACTGGTCAAACCAATTACAATTGGGCAGACACTTGTGAATGCCTTCTTGGAATTAGGCCACCTGAAGATAAATTAAAGGACAAACATTAGTTGTTAGTTGGTTGGCTGAGCAGTTCAACCATCTTCCAAATGATGCCAAGGAGGAACAAATTCAACAATTTACTTGTGCATATATACTCAGGTTGATTGGTGGTTATCTAATGCCAGATAGGTCTGGTCATAGAGTTTATTTAATGTACCTTCCATTATTAAGGAATCTCAAGCTAGCTGGTCGATATAGTTGGGGGTCTGCATTGTTGGCTCACTTGTATAGAGAGCTATGCAATGCCACTAAGCCTACTAAACAGCCTGGGTGGATGCTTGACACTGCTCCATCTATGGGCATGGGATTGCTTCCCGGTGTTAGCACCACCAAGACCTCCACCGCCAGATCCACAATCTGATATCTATCCTCTCTTGCCCCCTTTGGGGTTTAGGTATGTTAAATTTACAAGACACCTATTTGATATTGTATTATTAAGTCAATCATTTGGTTACCATGTTTCTGCTTATGATCATAGATGGAAAAATATGGGACAGTCAATTCATACGAGTACAATGTCTTTGCAGCAATATAGGGTTTTGCTACATGCAATGAGGGATGATGAGGTGTGCTAATTACAATGGCAATTTCTCAAATAAATGGCTTGTTAACTATGGTGATTGTTGTAAAACTTTAAAGTGATTTGGTACAGGTAATTTGGCAACAATATGAATCTCCCATTGTGCGTCAATTGATTCCAAACTATTGCTTGACAACATCACAAATTTGGCTCGCTTCAGTCCCAATTATATGCTTTTATATAATAGAGTGGCATCACCCTGATCGTTTGCTTAGACAATTTGGTCGACAACAGCCAATCCCTAATGCCCCAGTTAATTTAGGGGCATGTCACACGTTACAATTACAAGGAAGAACCACAACAGATTGGTTTAAAGAACATTTAAACTTCATTGAGGCATGGAATGGGTGGCAAGATGCTATTGCTAAGGCTCCTTTGGCATTTGAGCCATTAGTTCGAACATCCGAGTATATGTGACGATCTTGGAGGTGTACTCGATGATGGATCCACCCAGCCAGTGGTGCAATGGGTTTCGTGGTAACCTTTTTAACCCTTGTCACTATCATTTTCTTTCCTCTTTTGATAATGTCATTACCTATTGTATTATAATTAATTTCGGGCTGATATTGCATATGAATTGTGTAAGCTTAGTGTTCAAGACCCGCTGCCATTGTCCTTTGGTGACTTTCGAGAAAGTGTTAGCCAAGATATGTAGAAAATATTACTTGCATTAGGGGAACAAAGGTTCAACATGGTTTCTCAGCCTGCTCTACCTGCACCAGATTTACCACGTCCACAAATCCCTGAGGATGGATCGAGGAAGTGACGTGATGGTTATCTGTCAACTCGGGCAACTATCATCATTGGAAATGGACAAGAACCCACTAATACCTTTATTGCAACCACTTCTACACCAATTGTAGGTGCCATTTCTTCTTGTACATTAGCACCAACACAGGGACATTCTGATTTCTTCGGTTCATCTCCTTACATGCCTTCAGCATTACCCCAACCTAACTCTCATCTGGGTCAATCACCTACGTTTAATTTGAATACGCCATCAAGCATACCAAAGAATGAGCCCCCTGAATCTGAAGAGCAAATAGGACGAACGTAACCTACATGGTGCAAGGAGAAGAGCATGGTGTGGCACATGAAGCCACTATTTTTACAAGGTATAAAATATTTTTTATATATTTATTATCATTATCACATAACATTTTTATAAGGAGAATGAAAGCGAAGATCCACTATAGTTTATAATAGATAAGGATCCAAATGTTGTAAATTGAAAATACTGATGAAAAATCAAAGGTCTTTAAGTGATAAAAAATATCAAAAGTACTAAACATGTCTTTATTGACAGGCAATCCCAAGTGAACCAGATGAGGGGTCCTTGGAGTTTTCATTTGATAAAGATACATATTCAAAAAGCAGCCTTGTTTGTGAAGGCGGAGTTCTAGCACTCCATCCTATCCATTCTCGATGATCCTATTGTGAGCATAGTTTTCAGGAAGCTGGTTTTCATGGCTGTGAAATCTGGCTTTTGCTACTTGAACCGCCTAGCGCAAGCTTCTATCTTCCTTCTCTTCTGCTGCTTCTGCTTCTTCAAGTCCTTGCAATTCCCTTTTTCCTTCCAAAGGATGTTTCACTGTGAGTTGTTTGTTTCCTCCTACCCCTCCAGCTTTTGCTTCCTCCATTAATCAGACACGAGAAGATCACATTTGTACTAGCAAAATCCCCATTCCTTCTTACTTTATATATTTGTTTAAATTTGATGGAAATAGATGTAAATAAATATATTTACTTTGCAGCATGGAGTTAAAAGTGTTGGCACAAATCCCGCTGTCTTGGTTGAAGTTGAGATATAGTTGATCTGCAAAACCATTTTGTTCATAACCAATGATATTAATGGTTTGTGTTCTTTGGTGAACTGGTGATATAGTGCTCTATGGATGCTTTTATTATCCTTCAGGAGTGATTTGGGATCCTACTGAGAAGTCATAGCCCTGGATAAAGCAACCAAAAATCATAATGTAGGTTAAAACGAAGATATACTTTGTGTTATGGGATCTACGGGCTTAAAGTATTGGTAAAGCAGTTACATATGCAGCTGCTGAAGGACGTTGGAAAAAGAAGTAGGAGTTTCTTATGGGGAAGTAGTGAAGAAGAAAGACATGCTCATCTTGTTTCTTGGTCTGTGACGTCAAGAAGGATAAAGAAAAAGGTGGACCAGGTGTGAAGGATTTGGATTGTCAAAATAAAGCTTTCATCTTGAAACTTTGCTGGCAATTGGTCACCAATAATAAAGCTTTGGGTTAAAGTGGTGCGTGCTAAATATGGTTGCAGGCAAGATGACTTACCTAAAGTTTGTTAAAAAAGGAATACTTCAGAGGATTGGAAAAGCTTTGTCAAGGTCTTGGACAAGTTCAAAGAAGGCCAAGGGAAATGGATTGGAAATGGTATGAAAACTAAACTTTGGTGTGAGACCTGGTCTGGTGTGAAAGAAACTCTTTTGTTTCATGCCCTTCCTGCTTCTGAACCTTTGAGTATTGAAGCTTGTGTTGCGGATTTTTTAATGCCCTGGGGTGGTTGGCACAAATGTAAAAGTGAAATCTGGTTTCCTCCCAATATTTTTAGCCCGGCCATTAGCACGAGCACTTTGAGTGAGATGAGTAGAGAGGACCAATTCTATTGGAAACCATCGAATGATGGTTTATTCAACAATAAATTTGCCTATTCTCTTGTTTCTGATGGTGCACGTGATCAAAGAAATAGTCTGCGAAGAAGCATTTGGAAACTGCACACCCTGGAGAAATTGAAGATGTTTCCTTGCCTCTTAGCTGAGAATAAATTACATACTTTTGAACTCCGAGCTCAGAGAGGCATTTCTGATGCAAGCATGTGTTCTTTTGACTGCAAGCTCAGAGGGCCATTGTTGTTCACCGCAAGTGCACGGGTCGTAGCAAGTAATATAATGAAAGTAAAGTATCATTTCCTCGAGGATTTGTTCAAAAATAATGATCAAGCAAAAGACTAAATAAATTCGATCAAGTTGAGCTACAAAAAGTTAGGTGAAAATGATTTTTCAAATGAAACTAACACTAGAAAATAAAGAAAAGTGAGTGATTCACAAACTTCTAACACAATTTAGGAACTAGGATTAATTGTCCCCCTTGCATTTTATAACACCAAAATTACCTCCTCTCATAAATGCTTTTAATGAAAATAAGTGCTAACCTAGGGTTCTAAAAATACTTGGACAAGCTCTCTCAAGTCATGAACAAGTGTTTAGTTAAATTAATTGCCCAATCTCTTGTTACGATTAATAAAACTCAATTTTAAACACCAACCCTAATGTGGCTATGCAAGGCTAGCAAGTATATCTCTATCTTACTAGCAAAACCATCCATTCAACATGCAAATATCAAGTTCTTACATAATTTTACCCAAGTTCTACACTCAACCTAGCCCTCTCAAGCATCAATTAAGTGAACCCAACATCTAAATGGTGGCCAATCAAGTAGAAGCATTAAGGAAAGAGTAAAATAAACACATACATATCATTAATCACAAAAAGAGAGGAGAAATATGGTGTTAATCCATACAAGGGTTCCAAATAATCCTAGAACAAAGGGTTTAGCTACTCATAATCATCCACAAGCTATAAATATACAAAATAAGTGGACCCATTTCAGATTACAAGAGAGGAAAGGGAAGAGGAATAGAAAAACCAAAGAAAATGAGCTCCAAATGTCTTCAAAGCTTCAATCTCTTGATCCCAACTCTTCCAATGCCCAAACCCTAGCACAACCAAGCTCCAAAAGTGTCAAAAAGTCTAAAGAATGCGTTCTGGGTCGAGCTCTCAGCTTATGTGTCCTAGCCAACTAATTTCTGATAAATGAAACGCAGCGTTTTTCTGACAGTGACGAAAGTCGCGAACGAAAGTCACGACTTTGAGACGACTTTGGCAGTTTTGCACTGTTTTTACAGCTAACAAAAATCATTCATTTTGCTCTTGATTTCTTCATCCAAAAGCCTTCCAAAAACATCCACAAAGCTCCAGAAATGCTTCTAATCAAAATAACATGAAATTAGGCGAAAAATATCAAATTAAAGCCAAGAACACAAGCCCAAAACAAAATGCACATTTTTCTAATTTGGGCAATAAAAACATATACAATTGAACTAAAACGGATTAGAATCTAAGGAAAATGTGATGAAATAACATGAACTTCTAGAGGTTAACAGCCATAGATAGCTGGAGACAGATTGTTAAGCCTGAAAAATGGGATGAGTTCACCAGCATAGACTATGAGAAGGTTAAATTGAACCTGCAGGCAGATTTAAGTAGGAGTGCCTCCATTAAGGTTCCTTGGGATGTTTTTTTTTGGCCCTATTTGTTGGAATTTATGGATTACCTACTGCTTTAATATGTTTGATTCTAATGATACTGTGAAAAGGATTGATACTGAGTGTATGATTAAAGCTGTGATGGATAGCCATTTGCTCGGTTCCCTTAACGAGAAAGAGAGCAAGTGCAGTAATGAGATTTTGGAAGGTGCTAGTCTTTTATGTAGGAATTGGAATGTATCTATTGATTTTGTTTATAGAGAAGCTAATAGTATTGCTAGTAGCTTGGCTGTGAAATCTGTGTCTTCAATTCTGATTTTTGTATCTTTGATCATTTCCTACCTTCTTGACTAAAGGAGGTGAATGATGTGAGATAAGCCTTTATTTCTTTTACTTTTGACTATTTTATTTGTTTTGTTTCTTTCCTAGTGAATGAATGAATTTCAGTTTGCGCCCAAAAAAAAAAACTGTTTAGATGGATCATAGAATATTTGAATTGTGAATGAAAATTGGAAATAAATTGGATAGATACCTTGCTTTGAATAATCTGGATCACTCCTATTCTGGAATCGTAATTGATCAACTTTATGTTGATTTTTATGAAGTTATTCTTGGTTGCATCTGAGCTTAATTATAAGGGTTCTATTTATTTATTGAATATATTTTTTCAATAGCTGAGGGATATATTTCAGAGATTTATATAGATGTTTTTAATATGATGATTTTCTTTTAGCTCTTGGAATTACATTTATAGCCCCAAGACAAATATATGAAGTCAAGTGATCTACAAGCTTTTAGTGATCGATTTTTACTTTCACTGTTTTTGAAAAATTAGATATAATGAGTTAATGTTGCCCGAGTTCATATGGAATGAATGTGGACTAATTGAAGGTGATTAAACACGATTAAAGTGAGATTGTGCCCTGCTATTTGATCTCTCTCTGATTTATTGAAGGGAATGTAATGGATAGAATAACAGAGGCAGGGCTTCTGTTGTATTTAATTGAAAATATTTTCTCTTTGCTTGTATGAATTTCTTTATTTCATCCATTTTGATGCATAGAAGTATGGAGCCATAGATGGAAGGCCTTTGATTTGAGAGTTGCATATGTCAATGGCCCAAAGGAGTGTAGTTTGAAATAAATTAAGATGCCTTTCTAGCATAGAAGAAATATGTTCATTAACATTATTTGCTATTGTGTAGCCTACACAAATGTTCACTCTCTCTCACCTGCTATTTTAAGTTACTTTAATGTCTGCTTTCTATGCGTGACACTGATACTTGTGCCTCTCTTTACACCTCTAGCTTTAACATACCTATTTTTACACTTTTATTTCCTTCTATATAATTAGAGTTGATAATTTTAACAGGATAAATTCAATTTGGGTTGACCTATTCTAATCGGACTAAAAGTATCTTACCCTATTTAAAAAAATCATATAGCTAAACTTGATCCTAATACCTTTGGACTTCAGGTTGGTCTGAATACCTAAAACTTTTTAAAAATATTATTTCTTTATTTTTTAAACTAATTTTAATTCATAAATAATTTTGTTAAACACAAAATATTATTTTTACTTTTAAAAAATAAAAATAATAATTTATCAACTTTATATTTAAGTAACTTTATTGCTGTTTTGTTATATTATGTATAATTTATTCATGATATTTCCTTTACTTATAAATTAATATCTTAATTGTTTAAATATTACTTTTATCATGATCATATATAAATATTTAATATATTTTAATTAAATTATATTATTTTAATTATGAACAAGTTGATCTCAATTCAATCACAAGTAGACCATTAAACTTATAATTATTACTCTGATTAGTTCAAAGTTTTTAATAACTTTTAGATGACTGTACTTTTTATTTTTAAGAATATAAAAAAAATAGTCATCATTATATTGTATCAAAAATAATTTAATTATGAATAAAATACTATTTTTTAAAATCATTTTTCTTTAACTTTTTGTATTATTTAACCTCTATATATAAAGATTATTTACTCTAATTTATTTTTAATTTTTAACCAAGCCTGATGTGGACGATAAGTAAATAATTATTCAAAAATATTTTTCTATTTATTATGTTTATCAAGTAGTAAAGCCAAGAATTCATAGTGTCCGAATTTTATTTTTAAAATTATTTTTAATTTAATTTTTACTTTAAAATTAATTATCTTATTTTATAAAAAATATAAAATATATATTTTTTGGATATTCAAATGATGTGTAGGACTCAAATTTTTTTTAAAATATAAAAATCAATATAAAATATATTTTAAATATTATTTTAAGATATTTTATTGATTAAAGATGATACAAATATGAAAATATAAATATTTTTAATTTTTTTAAAAAATTAACTATAGTAATACACTCAAATATATGGTATTTTAGTATAAAATGACATAAAACTTAAATAACTAATCAATATTTATTATAATTTTTTAACAATATTTTTTTATATGGGTACTCGGGCCAAGCTTGAACTCGATCAGGCTTGGCTCGAACATTAAAAATTTTTTGGGCCCATTGCTAAATTTTTTGGGGGGGGTCCAAGCTAGCTTATGGGATTTGACTCAAATTACCAGCTCTATATGTAAACCATATATATTCATGGTTTGTCCATTTTTATTTTCTTATGTTTCATCTCAATCTCCTTTCATTTGAAAAAGAAAATATCAGCCAAGGACTGTTGGAGGAAATTTATATCAATTAAGAATCAATAAGTTTTGAAATTGCACTATAGTCCCTTGGTCCTTGAATAACATTAATTTTGTACTTGAAATGACAAAATTACTCATAAAGCATAAAATAAATAAAAAAACCACCCTCTACTATCATCAACTTCGGTTGCCAAATTGTTGTTGGAGCCCCTGCCACAAGCAGGCTCGTTGGTGGCCAATCATTGAAGCTCCAACACCAATAACACTTTTATTCAAAAATAATTATTGAAGATAGCCAAGAGAGGGTTTGATCTCATAACTTCCTAGCCACCTAAAAAGTTTTAGTGGCCACTAGGCCACCAAATTTCAATTATACATGGCAAAATAATAATAATAATAATAATAACAATAATAACAATACTAATAATAATAATAGTAAACTATGTTTTTAACAACTTTCATATTATAACATAATGATGTATTGTTAATTCTTAAATGGTACTTGTTATTTTATTAATATTACTTATTAATATAATATGAATTGCAAATCAAGTGCTTTAAAACATTATCCATTTTACTTGTCAAAGGTTTGTTTAGTTGGAAATGAGGGGAGGGAAGGAAGGAGAGGGATTTTGCTCCCCTCCCTTTATTTGGTTTGCGAAAATGGAGAAGAGAAAAGGAAAGAATTTTTAAACCCTGCCCTCCCCTTGGTAGGGGAGAAGTATATTTTTGTTATACAATAACTAATATACCCTTATTTTAATTGCCATTCTTCATTTTTTTTAACCAAATTCAGTAATGATAGATTTTGTTTAGTATATTTAACAAAGGTCAATGGTTAAAAATGTTTTTAAAGTGTACAATAATTTTAAATTCAATTATGAATCATTTAAGTTCCTTAACTTTAGAATTTTATTTTTTTGTGCCCCTCAGGTTAATTATCTATTAGTGGAATTCACTTCATAATTTTTTATTATCGTTTTACCTCTCTTCTCCATACTCTCCCAGTCACCCTCCCTTTCTCCTCCTTCTCTCTCTCTTTCCCATCCAATATCCCTCGGCGTCCTATCTTCTTCATGTATCTTCTCCATGCTCTTGTGGAAGCTAAAGTAAGGCACAAATCTCACAAACAATATCGCGCTCTCCCTCCGCCCCACACGTGTTGTCGCCTACTCGCCCATCACATTCCTCATCACCGTCAGTTGGCTCGTCAGGCTCCCCACACTTCCACAGGTTATTCGTCCGCTTCAGCAACCCTTCCTACGACTCCAAATGGGTCCCTAAGCTCTTTACAGAGTGTTGCCAGTGTCATCTTTGTTGGCAACTACCTCCAAAATTCACCATCTCCGTCCAACTTTATGGCTTGCACTGTTGCCTCCATTTTCGTGGGAAGGTGCTAGACTTGGTGTAACATTTTAAAATTTTTTTTAAAATAATTAATTTAAATATGATAGAAAAGTATCTACCATAATAAACAGAAATCAAATAATCATATATATATATATATATATATATTAAAATAATTTTATAACTTAAAATATTACCATGGTAGGAAAAGATAAAGCATAGTTTTATAAAATATTTTACTTTTTAAAATAACTATCATGATAGAAAAGGTTAAGATAGATAAATAAGTACTATCATAGTAAGTAAAGTTTAAACTTCTTTAATTGTCATTTCTAAAATTTGAAATTCCAAGCAGTTAAAAAAAATAAAATAACTATGAAAGGCCTAAAAGATCCCTTTAAAATTAAAAATATAATAAACACAATAAAATAGGAAAAATAAAAATAGTTGAACATTTTAAACTCTTAACACCACCTATC
The DNA here is from genome assembly GCF_029017545.1 of Prosopis cineraria. Lineage (NCBI taxonomy): Eukaryota > Viridiplantae > Streptophyta > Magnoliopsida > Fabales > Fabaceae > Prosopis > Prosopis cineraria. The sequence goes on along the minus strand of NW_026555895.1, from coordinate 26,959 downwards.
AACTTTGCCAAATAACACAAAATAATTTTTAATTCTACTAATACACATCTACGACAATAATTGGATTGCAGTCATCCAACACATTTTATATCAATAAATTCAATGTGAAAACATTTAATAATTTGTTTAGGTTTGTGCAATTCAACACCTTAAATAAATTTTAACATTCCACATGCCATTAAGCCAAAATTACATTTTTTAACCTTATATTCCTAACAAGTACAAACTATAAACCAATAATTAAAATAGATAGCTCAATTAATTTTCACAACAAGTCAATTATATAGCCCAATAATTATGCCATTTCAAACCATTCAAAATAAATGAGATATTAAGGTTACAGTCATTCAAAGTGTATCAAAAGCAAAAACACTTTGAAAGTTATGATTGCATCATTACATTTATATAATTGTCAATAAACAAAAAGCCCTAGCATTAGTAATATAACACATTAAAAATTATAAATCAAAAATATCCAAAAGAGACATGGATCTACACCACTAATGACTCTTCTCTTGAAAATTGTTAATTACATAATGAGACTAACAAATCCCAATAACTAATGCCAATTCATGATAATGTATACAAATTGTAAAATATGTGTTTGCTAAGTAGGGAAGCAACAATCTTATAATTTTAACAAGAAATATAAAAAAATTGTAATATATGACAAACAACCATCTTTATTTCTTCCATTCAATTTGAGATATAGCCCTCATTCAGTACTAAATTATCCGACCAAAGATAGATTATTTTGAATCCTTACAAGCCACCTATTGAGCCTCTAATAGGGGCATACCATGTGGCTTAAAAATATAACAACAACTCTCCCAACAATTCCTACAAAAATTAAATAATTACACATGGACATTGTACAATTATACATTACAATCTTCACAATTTTTTCATTTTCAACTATACCACAACATAACATCCCACTTTGCAAAAACATTTTAAAAATACATATTTACCATTCTATAATTTTTTTCATAAACATAACAAAATAATTTTCCAACAACAATTCACAAATTTTCTCAATAATCACACAAATAATAGGAGGTAACACTAATTATAAATTAAAGTATGGCTAATTCTTGGCTTTTTTTAATAAATTATTCCTTATAATTTTTCTTCTATCATAATTTTCACTAACAACACAATCTATACATAATATATTATTTATAAATATTAGTTTCAATAATTAAAACTAATAAAATAACTCTAATAATAGAATTAGAGAATATAACATAATTTTTAATTTTATTATTAATACAAATTTAGAGTTACTACCCTCACATAAAATTTCTAACGCATCTTTTAATCATCAATAAACACTAATAAGTTAAAATTAATTTCTAAACTAATTTTGATTATCAAAATTTCTCTTTTTATTTCATAAATTCGCACATAAAAATCTTCAAAAATTACAAATTTAGTCTCAAGCCTGGAATCATTATTCTATAGTCATAATAATCTATTTCCCATTCCAAATAATTATCTAAACCTTAATAAATCAACATATATTTTCATATTTAACAAAAATCTACTTGTAAGAGTTTGGAGTTTAACTCATAAGCCAAATTCAAATTCTAGCAATAAATTAATGCTCTAGAATATTTATTATACTATTAACAACCTCAACAATTACATTTATTCATTATAAATTTATTTCTTTTTCAAACTCTAAATTTTTTACCATTACAAAAGCAAAAGCCAAAGAGAATGGATGAGTGGATGATTAAGAAAAAATTTTAAAATATTTACATAGTCTTAAAACCTTAAAATTACATCTAAAATATTCTATTAAAAAACATTACCTTTTAAATCACATCCCCTGCGTCAGCAAACTCACGCACTGTCGCTCCCTTCGTTTGCATGAAGAGAAAATGAAAAGAGAAGAAGATATGAAAAGGAAATTTGGTATATGTAGATTTAAAAAAGACGTGGGTCCCACATTTTTTGCTTTCCTTTCCCTTTTTCCCCCTATATATGCCTACACTCGGCAAATGGATCTGTTCGCCACCTGTTCTTTTTAATTTCTAATTTATCAATCTCTCTCTCTCTCATATTTATTTTTCTTCTTTCCTAATAATAATAATAATAATAATAATAATTTTTGTAAAAAAAATCTTAACTTTAATTATATTCTAAATTAAATTTAATAATCATCCCCTACTAATTTATTTACCTCTAAATAGTTTTCAAAATTTTTATTAATATAAATTAACTATTAAAATTTAAATTGGGATGTTACACTTAGGTCAAGTGCAAGGACTCGTCTCCTCTCTCCCCTACCTTCTCTCCTTTATCTCTCCTCTCCTTACTTTCTCTCTCATCAAACCCATGCCCAACAACTATTCCTCTATCCACCTTCATGGATGCATGCATCGTTTATGCAAGCTATAATAGAAGGTGGTTTCCTATCCCATGTGGTCAGCGAAGTGGAGGTGAAAGAGGAGGAGCTATTACATGAAGGCAATAGCATGGAAGAGCTGGATGAATCTAAAGCCAATGACTCTCTTCTGCGTCATGGACTCACCGCGTTCTCCATCTCTGTCTTTCTTATCTTTTCTCACCCCTTGCCTTGCCTGAAGCTATGCCCTCTCTGATATTGTCAAACTCAGTTGACTTCCATGCAATGTTCAAACTTAAGTCATGGTGGAGTAGGTTGTAGATTTGGAGGAGAGAAGGTAATGAGGGAGATGAGATCTTCATCAGCTGGTATTAGTGGACATGACATTATAACCCCTTATTGTGTCTAGAGATCTTGGTCAGATGATGGAGAAAGAGAGAGGATGAAGAGAGAGGGAGGGAAGGGGAGAGAAGGTGGAAGAGGGAGAGAGAAGATTTTTAAATTAAAAATATAAAAAATATTGGTAGGACCCACTATGCAGTATTTTGTAATAAAAATATTAAAAAATTTAAATGTGCGTCCCACAAAATGAAAAAATTTACTTGGACAAATGGTGAGGTGATAGATTTAAAAATCTTAGCGGTTGAGAGATATAGGACCTATAATTGAGTTTAAGGTCATTTATAACCTTTCATGTAGACTTTAATGACATTTTTGACCTTTAACCCATTTAACAATGATAATTACTCTATATATTTATAATTACATGTCAAAAACATTCATAACTATATTTTATTAGAAAAAACAATTTTAATAATATAAGGGTAAAGTTGTCTACATAGTATTATTTTTCCTCCCCTCCCCTTTTGAAGCAAACAAGATAACATTAAAACCACTCCTCCCCTCCATTAAAAACCCTTCCCTCCTGTTCCCTCCCCTCAAACCATCAAACCCTAAAAGTTCATTTGTATTGTTATTAATTGTAAATAGATTATTGTCAAAACTCGAATAGACACTTGTTGATAAAGCACTAGCACATACAAGTAGGCTTATCTTATCAATTTTTTTTAACTTGTTGAAACTTGAATAGATTGTTTTTAATTTTGAATGAATTGTTGTGAAAACCTAAATGTATACTTGTTGATGGAAAACTAACACTTGTACAATTAATCACATTTTATCTGTTTTTCTAACTTGCTAAAACATGAATATATTGTTAACTTTGAATGAATTATTTAAAACTAAAATAGATACTTGTTGAGGAAGAACTAACATGTATAATTATGCCCATCCTATTTGCTTTTTCTAGTTTGTTAAGTTCCGAGTCAATTGTTATTAATTTCGAATGAGTTGTTGCCAAAACTCGAATGGGTACTTGATATTGATGATTAAAAGTACATGTCTAATGAAACAAGTGTATAAACAACAATTTTTTTGAATTTTAACAATAACTCATTTTAAATTAATAACAGTTTATTTGAGTTTTAATATGTTAGAAAAATATATAGGATGGGCGTAACTATACATGTTAGTTTTTCATCAATAAATATCCATTTAGATCTTAACAATAACTCATTCTAAATTAACAACAATCCATCAAGCTTTAACAAGTTCAAAAAATGGATAGGATGAGCACTCCCCCTTTTTTTTAGATCCATTCTATTTTTGGTTTTTAAGTTAACCAAAAAAAAAAGATGATAATTCCATGAGCTTCATTCTTGAATTTGGGTTAATAAAAAAAGGAATCTTTTTTATAGTTTTATCTTTTCTCCTACTTTTAGAAGAATAAGGCATCGGCTTTTATACCCCTATTATAATTTTCTAAAAGGTAACTACATCGATTTCATATATCATATACTTTCATATATAATATATAAATTTTTATAGAATCAGTGAAAAAGACTTTTTTTTCGTATAATTCTATATGTTAGTCTTTCATCAATCAGTATTAATTCGGGTTTTGATAACAATGCAATCGAAACTAACAATAGTCCATTTGATCTTTAACAAACTAAGAAAATAGATAGGATGAACATAATTATACGTGCTAATTCTTCATCAATAAATATCTATGCGAATTTTAACAACAACTCATTAACAGTTGACAACAATCCATTAGGGCTTTAACAAGTTGGAAAAATAAATAAGATGGATTTAATTGTACAAGTGTTAGACTTCATCAACAAGTATACATTTAGGTTTTCACAATAATTTATTCAAAATTAATAATACTCTTTTCGGGTTTCAACTAATTTAAAAAATTGATAGGGTGAGCTTAATTACATGTGCTAGTCTTTTATCAATAAATATTCATTTGGGCTTTGATAACAATCCATTCATAATTAACAATAACACATTTGAACTTTTAACAAGTAAAATACATAATGTTTTAAAACTCTCAATTTGTAATTTTTCATGTCAGATTAATAAGTAACATTAGTAAAATAATAAGTTTCGTTAAGGAGTTAACAACACACTATTATATTAGGGCTTGGTGGCCTGGTGGTCAAGAAGTTTTTTAGGTGATTAAGAGGTCATGGGATCAAACTCTCCTTTAATTACTTTTAAAAATTACTCTTGAATAAAAGTTTTACCAACGTTGGTGGCAACGATTGATTGGCTGCAAACAACTCTACCAGTGGCAGCAGTTCCAGTGGCCTCATTATTAGCAAGGGCTCCGATGGTAATTTGACAGCAAGATTGGTGACAATGGGGGTGGCGTTTTTTTTTTCCTTTCTGTTTTATACTTTAGGGGCAATTTGGTCATTTCATATGACCAAGGGATTGCAGTGCAATTTCAAAATGGGAGAATGACAAATGAGGACATTGTAAAAACATTAATGTCAAATTATGATTTTTGAATATTAGCATTTCCAAATTTCAGTACTAAAATGTCTAATTTGGCATTAATGTTCTTACAAGGTTCTTACTTGTCATTCTCCCTTTCAAAATTTATTAGTTCTTAATTGATATAAATTTTCTCCAATAGGTCCTTCGTTGATATTTTTCTAGAACTTTTTTATAAAATATTTTTTCTTGCTACTTTGTGAAATGTTTGTTTTATAAAATCTTTAAGATGTATAGTTTGTGATGTATGGTTTGGAAGGCATCTTGATTTGGTTCAAAATGTTATGGACTGAATGCTTTGCCTACTTTTGTAGGCATAGTTTGGACTGGATGCAGTCTTATTTCTCAATGTTGAAACTCTTGCAAATATTGTATTTCATGTTACTTGAACCTTTAACAAAAACGACTTTATCTCTAAAACAGTCTGATTGTGATAAATTGATGTTATGAGCAGAAGAAAATTTTATGCATCAATCATTTTCACTACATGATTGCACCTTCAATTAGAAGTTTATAAAACTAAGTTGTTATTCAGTTTATGTTAACGTGCATTTAATTCCAATCTATACCTTTATAATGAAAAAAATATTATTTAGTTGATTTAACTATATCATAGTTTTTGGCTCTGTGTTGTCTTAATCAGACTCTTAGTAAATATTTAGTTGCTTTATTTGCTAAAAAAAAAAAGTTCACCTAATTTTGTTATGATTTGTTATTTTACATTTTGATCTTATAAAATTTTATTTAACCAACATGAGTAACTTTTGCCGTCTTATTTTACAGATAGGAATGGTGTTCCCCAATTACCGATCATATGTGGATATTGGGTTAAAGTTCAAAAACACCAACAAGAAGAAATCTCCGGGAGCTTTTGGTATTTTAAAGTAAAAAATAGTACATAAGTGCCTATTAATATTATAAAAGAGATCAACCTTTCCCAATCTATTAAAATAGTATGATGTTGACTATTAAGTTTTAAGAATAGAACTTAACCAATTAGGGAAGCCTGACTTTTCTTATAAAATTAATGGATACTCATGCATTGGTTTTTACTTCAAGATATTGGAAGCAATTATTGAAGATTTTTTTTTTATTTTTGCACCTTAATCCATGAATATTTGATTGTGAAGGTTGACAGAGCAAAATTGTTTACGAATTGTTCAAGGTCATGGAAAAGGTGAGTGATCACTTGAATAAGTCTAGCATATAGTTGAGGCCACATGATTCAATTCTATATGAAATTGAAAGGTACTTGTAAGGTGTCCAATTTTTTTTTTTTGGAGGCTGTGGTTTTTGCATCTTTAAATGGAACTATTTGGTAGCATTTTTCTAATTGGACTTGGGTTTTGAGTGGCTTATACATTGTCTGTTACAACCGGTCAGTTTTTTTTTTTTTTTTGGGTGCAAATTGCAGCATGATTTTTCTTTTCTTGTTTGGCAGCGAAAGGCACTTCCCTTTGGTTGGATGCTTAAATGATATTTTTAGCATTATTGAGTTGAGGAAATAGGGATCACAAAACTCAATGATATACCTAGATGGTCTCAACTCTGCGAAACGCAAAGGAACCCAGCATCACCTATGTCCACAGAAGCCAAAATCATGAGAGTAAAGCTTTTGTTGCTTGCCAATAACCTTATAGCGTAGTAGCAAGTAAGCTTCATTGTAAGTGGGAGATTGCGGTTCAATCCCGTTTGTAATCTTAGGCCATTAGTGCTTGCACTTATAATTTAAAAAAAAAAAACTTTGGTTGATCAGATAGGGATTGTGTCAACTAAATGTGTATATAATGTAGTGAGCCTTTTGACTCGAGGAGGATAGAGAGATGCTAAAACGTTTCCAAGTATAGGCAAATATGGCTATCATAACTTACTAACTAGCTGCTTATTGCTGAGAGATCATTAACAAACATATTAAGACAATAGTTTTAGTTTTTTTAAATTTAATAATAATTTCGAATTTGTTTAGGTGGTTCTATTTGCTAGGTTTAAGTATTTGTTAAAATACGTAAATATGTTATTTATTCTTGTAGTAGATATTAGTTGATAGTTAGGGGTTATAATAGCATTAATTACTCTGTTTTGTCATACTCTTATAAATACCACAGTAACCTCTTGTAAATAGTTGAGAAAAATGAAATATTTGTTCTTCCATTTCCTATACGGTATTAGAGCCATCTCTCTGAGTATTAGTTTTTTAGAGTCATGTTCTCCATTCCCTTTCTTCTTTGTTTGAACAGAACCCTAGAATAAGGCCATTTATTTGCATATGCTCCGACCCACCTCTTAAGGAGACACCTTTGTCTACACGCACCCTCTAGGAAAGTTACCCAATCACCGATCGGTCAACCACCAGAGTTTGACCTCCGTTTGCCGTCTCATGCTCCACTACATGCGTTTTGTTCTTCATTGTCCACTACTTTCTAGTAGGGGTGGTAATTTGGGCCAAGCCCAATCAGCCAATCGAAATGAACTCAAAAAATATTAGGATCAAGCTAGGGAGTTTAGAAGATTTTTTTTACTTCAAGTTTATTCAAGCCACTCAAATAAACCTGAAGAAATTCGAGCCAATCCCAAACTGAAATGGGCTTAGCCTAAATACCTAAATTTCTTTTTTATTATTAATAAATAATATACAAATAAGATAAAAATTGAAAATATTAATTTTTTAAAGTAAAAATAAATTTTGATAAAAAAATAAAAAATAAAATAATATTTAATAATTCAGGTATTCAGGCCAACCTGATAAACCTAGATGCTAGAAGGGTTTGGCTAGGATTAGCTATATAGATTTCTTTTATATGTTAAGATATTTTAAGTTCGATCTAGATAAGCTCAACATGTATTGAGCCTGGCTCGAATAAGCCACCCACCTAAATTACTAGCTCTACTTCTAGCCATCTCTTCATCGCAAACTACCTTATACTTGAAACCTTCTTCCTAGTCTATTCCAATCATGATTGAAGTAAAAAAAAAAAAAGCTTATGATTAGACTGAGTCTTCCTCATTTGGGATTTTTGGGGAGCTGCCAAGTGTTCTAACAACTTAGAGATTGACTGGAGCCAACTTTCAAGCTTGGTCTTAATATAGTTTGTGTCCTTTATTGATGATTACACTCATGGAACATGGATTTACTTGTTGAAAAAAAAATGATGTTAGCATTGTTTTTCCCTCTTTTTATAACATGATTAAAAGTCAATTTGTAGTTAGGACACAAAGGCTCAAGTCTAAAAATACAAAAGATTTTTTCAATTAATCTTTATCCAATTTTTTTGAAAAACAAGGAATTTTACATAAATCATCCTGTATTAATACTTTTCAACAAAACGGAGTAGTTGAGAAGAAGAACAGTCATCTTCCTAATGTTATATGAGCCTTATTGTTTCAAAATAATGCACCTAAACAATATTAGGGAGAAGCTATTTTGACTACAATACATATGATTAACAGACTTGTAACCCCTACCTTTGGCTCAAAAGGTCCTATGAATGTTCTCACTCAGTTTTTCCCTAATTTTATTGCTTCAAATGGTCTCATAACTAGAATTTATTGAATGTTTTTGTTCAATAAATTCTAGTGCTCTTAAATGTATGTTTATTGGGGATTCCTCTACTAAAAAAAGATACAAATGTTATCATCCTCCTTCTAGGAAGTTTTTGGTGTCAGCTGATGTTTCTTTCTTTGATTTTGACTCTTATTGCAATACTTCTCTTGAAAGAAAAAGCCCTCTTGGTGATGATCAAGGTAATGATCTTCTTCTCAATGAGTCTTTGGAAGCACCATCAACTCTCAAATCTACTCGTCTGCTATAGATTTTCACTTGGAAGAAGAAAAGAACATCTCAACCCATACAAGTCCAATCAAGATGTACCTAGAAATAATTATAAATTGCTTGATTCCAATCTACCAATTGCTTTGAGAAAGGAAACTCGTAATTATACTAGACGATTCGTATACCCAATGTCTTCATTTCTTTCTTATGACAAATTGTCTTCAATCACAAAGCCTTCCTCATTAATCTTCATCTAATTTCAATACCACAATCCTTATCCAAGGCATTACCATATGAAAATTGGGTTAAGACTAAGATGGAAGCACTTGAGAACAACAATACATGGGATCTTGTTTTATTACTAGAGGAAAAGAAGTTTGTTAGGTGTAAATTGGTCTTCACTCCAATCCTTAGACAAGTATAAAGCTTAGCTTGTTGCCAAAGGATATACTCAAACTTATGGGGTTGATTATGAAAAGAATTTTTGTCCCAGTTGAAAAAAAATGAATATTTTTTTGTATTTAATTCAAATTTGCATTCTAGGATTCGTGAGTGATCATTAACTCTTAAATTAGTGTCTTGATCGATTCAATGATCTTTAATTCAAACTTGCATTTTGTAGGTGGATTTTCCTGAGTGATCTTTATTTGACGATTTAGTTTCTACTGTGTTGTTAATCTATTGCTATATGAAAATACTAAAGAAGCAAAAGAACTTCCCTTAATAATATACTTGGCATTAACTTAGTTCATTATAAGATGGTCTTCTACAAAGGCTCTACATGGATGAATTAGAGAATGATTTTGACCCAAGAAGAGATGGCTTCTATTGATTCAATAAAATGAGAATTGAGTTATCCACCTGTTATAGTCTCACTGCGATCGCTGTCTATGTTTAGGAGGAAATTTGTTGAGGAGGTAATGCCTTTTGCTATTGGAGTGTTGCTATAAAATATGGTAATGAAATTTTGTATTGATGCATCCTCTTGTCTGCTTTCGAACAATTTAAACTTAAATCAAGTGTTCACTTCTTTAATCTTTGATTGTTCATTTACAAGACCTTTTTGATTTGACAATCAATGTTTTGCTAAATTCCTTATGTTGTTGGACATTAAAGTGCTTATAATTCATGCTTTGATAGTCCATATGGGACTGAAGTTGTTGTGACTTAAATGATCTCATAGGGGATTTAAACATTGAGAACGCACTCTTTATTGAAATGGGTTAAAGTCAACTTGCTTTTATTAGGTCCCCCATTAACACACCATTGAAGTTAATGCTTGGTTTTGGCATCTGTTTTTTCTTCCTTCTTTTTCCATAATATATACATATATATATATATATATATATATATATATTGTCTTCATTTAAAAACATAAAGCATTTTTAATTTTTAATGTGTAATTAATATATATTTTTTCAAAAATACCCTTAATAAAAAAATTACTCAGTTTTTTATTTTTAAATGAGACACTTTATTAAATAAGGACAAACATAGAAAGATAGCTAGTTTAAAGATAACTAACTAATTTATTAGGGGTGTAATTCAATTAAAAATGATTTATGTTTTTGAATGGAAGGAGTATATATTACTCCTTACATGTTATATTTGAATAAAGCTGTAATTGATTGTTGTAGAGCAGAAAATAGTGGAAATAAGATGTTTTACTATAATACATGCATAGAATGAAGCGTTTGAATGTGAAAATTTATTTATCCTACCTCCCTTGAGAAAGAGCTATAAAGGAAGGCAACAAAGGTAATATTCACCATCTTTATTCCTCGTTTAGCCCAAGTAAGATGATGTGATGGACAATTTTTCCTTGTTCCTCTCCTCAAATTTTGAGTATGTTTTTATTAGTATTTGATATTGCATTACTTTGCACTTTCCTTTGTAGTGATATTCATTTTCCCATTTTATTGTGGAGAGTAGATTGCTTGCTAGAAGAAGGGCCGCAAACTTATAGAAGTACCTAGATGCAAAAGTGACAAGTTTGGGAATTGATAATGCTACTGAATCCATTCCTCAAGTTATAACTTCTGCAATGCCAAAAGTTAAGTTTTCATATGAGTGAAGTAAGGTATTGAAAATCAAACTGATTATTAAATCAATCAAGACATTGTTTTAAGTGTTAATGATAAAAACTATAATTAATGATAAACAAATAATTTTATTAAACTACTTTAACAGTTTTTTAATTCAATTAGGTGGGTTGATTCAAATTTATATATTATGAATGAAGTTATTGTATCTTTTATATTTCAAATAGTGATATTTTCCCCATGATTTTATTGCTCGCATTAGAGCTTCATGATTCATTGCATTAAGAATTGTAATAATATTTGATGAAAAGAGTCAAGTATTGCTATTGTGCTTAACAATGTTGACTCTTTGACTTCTTGTCCCACTATAAGGTAGAATGGTCATATGAAGGACAGTGTCCTATAGTCAAATTCTCAAAAGGTGATTGATATGGGGCACATATAATTTACGGATCAAGTTTTTTATGAGAACTTTCATTGATACTATTGCATCATTCATCAAGAGCCTGGCCATAATCTTTCATCACTTTGCTTGGATGTGGAGGAAAAATTAGAAGGAACGAAAACTAGGAGCAAAAATTTATAAAAATAGTAAGTTTACTATTTTTTGCAACTTTTCCTAATTTTCTCTCATTCATATTTTCTTCCTACCTTTTCCTCCATCCAAACCAAGCCAAAGTAGATGAGGTTGTGCCAAATGTTTCTAATACATCCTACAAAGGCTCCGAAGTACGAATTAAACAATGTTTATGACATTAATATCTCTGCTTAGGAGCTGTCTTATGTGGACAAGTAAGTATCTCTTGTATGTAGTGTTTTTTTTTAATTCATTTTTTCCTTCAATCAATCTGATTTGTCTTGACAATTTTGCTTGTCCCTTAGGGACTGACTAGTCATGGCTTGACAATTTTTAAGCTTGATGAGATTTCGATTAATTTAATAATTTAATGCCAAAAGGGTTTTTTCTTTTTTTGGACAATTATGTAGTCCCTTATGAATTTTCAGCATCACTGCAAAATTTGTAAAGCAAAAATTTTTTTTTGGCCGAGATATTGTAAAGCATCTTACTATTCATAAGTCTGTAGTAGCTCAACTCAGCAAGAGGTTGGGTGGCTTCATTAAATTAACTTAAGAAAATTAATCATTTGATCTTATACTTTTAACTCAATTGTAACCCAATCCTTAAACTTTAACTCATTTTAACTCAATCATTATGATTTTAACTCTAATATATCTTAGTCCCTGAACTTTGCTACTTGTACTTCAATTTCTACAATCTCAACTACTTAAATATTAATTCCTATATTTTAAAAAATAAAAGGGTTAATGTGTAATTTTGCCCTTAAACTATTTTTAGAAGAGCAATATTACTCTTAAACTATTCATTGTAGCAATATTGCCCCTAAACCAATTAAATCAGAGCAATGATGCCCCCACCATTAAAATGTCCACTACCGTAGCTAATAGGACCCACTTTTCATGAGTTAAAATGCAATTTTATCCTTAAATTATTCTCAAAGGAGCAATGTTTCCCTCATCATTTAAAAATCATAAAAGTAAATAAAAGTAAAATTATAATAATATTAAATGTATATATAAATATAAAATTATAATAATATTAAATAAAAATAATATTAAATGTATATATAAAATAAATATAAGAAAAAAATTTATAGTATGTCAATAAAATATCATAAATTAAGAATATTATAAATTATAATTTTATAACTTGTTAAATATAAGTGGATATTGGTTAAATTAAATATAAGTAAAGTAAAAAATATTTACATTTACACCTGTAGCTATTGACCGGAGCCATCTAACGACTTGATTTGGACTAAAAACCCATTTTTCATGATTGAGTTAGATTAGACAAGAGTTACACCACTATTAAGCTGCAAAAAAAAGTTGAATTAGGAACCAGAGCGGTTTTCAAAAAATTAGACAATTTTAAATATAATATTAAAAAAGCTTAAAAAATTTTAAAAATAAAAAAATTCAAAAATTAGATCCTACTAAAAGCCAACTTTATTTTTGAACAATTCACGTGTATAAAATATGATTTGAGATTTTTTTTATAAAGATGTCGATAGTTACAGGTGTAAATACAGATACTTTTGAGTCTACTCATATCTAATTTAACCAAGATCCACTTATATTTGACAAGTTTTAAAATTGTAGTTTATATTTTTTCTTATATTTATTTTATATATGCATTTAATATTATTTTTATATAATATTATTCTAATTTTATTTTTATATATACATGCAATATTATTTTATTTAATATTATTATAATTTTATTTTTATTTAATTTTATAATTTTTCAATGGTAAGAGCAACATTGCTTCTTTGAGAATAGATTAGGAACAAAATTGCACCTTAACTCAAGAAAAGTGAATTCCACTAGTTACAGTAATAGACATTTTAATGGCAGGGGCAACATTGCTACAATGAGAATAGTTTAAGGATAAAATTACACCTTAATCCAAAATAAAATTATGAAGATTAAAAATATTTTAAACTTTTAATATTTATAATATTTATAAAGATTAAAAAGGTTTAGTAATTTGAAATATTAATAATAAATTTTAACATAATTTTAATCTTTATAATTTTATTTTTTTAAGATACAGGGACTAATATTTAAGTAGTTGAAACTATAAGGATTGAATTATAAGAGTCAAAGTTGAAGGATTGAATAACAAGTGAATCAAAACTTCATAGACTAAATTATAATAAGTCAAAGTTTAAAAACTAAATTACAATTGAGGCAAAACTATAAAGATTAAATGATTAATTTTTTTTCAATTAATTTTTTATATATTTTAATGGAATTTAAATGTTAAAAAGAAGGGTATTTTTTTTGAAAAGAATTATTTTTAATGAACATAATGGTTTCGGTTCTATATTGTTATCCCTATCCATATCATATTTTGAATTGTTTTTTAAGGAATCATTTTTTTTTACTGAGACAATAACAACTAAGGACCTACTAAAAAATTAATACTCCTTCTATTAAAAAATATAAGGTATTTTTAATCGAATCTCATCCTCAATAAAGTACTTACCTACTTTCAAACTAACTTTATCTTTTCATATTTATCCTTATTAAACATTCTATAATAAATATAAAGTCATTATCAATAGGAACACTTTAAAAAAAAGGCATTGATTACACATCGAAAGACTAAAAATGTCTTATATTTTTAAACATCCAACTTCTCAAAAAATGCCTTACATTTTTAAACGAAAGGAGTATATCTTATTACAGTTTAGATTTCTAAATATAGCTAGAGCCCATAATTTAGCTCAAGTACGAAAAAGTCTCAATATCTTGGAAGTTTAGAACATTACTTTAGCTTACACTTTATTTAGACTATTGGAATAAGTATGAAAAAATTCAAGCTAAGCTTGAACTTAAATGGGCTTAAGCCAAACATTCAAATTCTTTTTTAATTATTAATAAAATTAAATTAAAATAAGATAAAAATTGAAATGAAATAAAATAATAAATTAAAATAATATTTAATAATTTATGTATTCGGACTCGCTCAAATAAGCCTAAGGTTTTTGAAAAAATATATGGACCTTCGTTTTATGTCAAATTTAGAGAAAAAAATTGTTTTTAGCAAGTGTAAGTTACATTAAAAGAGAAAATGTATTGAGTTTGAAGGCTCAACTTAATTAATTTCGTGTGCATTTGGATAGTAGTGAAAATCAATTTTTTAGCCTAAAATTGATTTTTGAGCAAAATTATCCAAACACCACAAAAACATAAAAATCGATTAATCAGGCAAAACGCATGTTAATTCATAATCTTTGAGAACCAGCTGTCAAAATATTTTTCTACCATTGTTTCATTAATTTCTTTTTTCAGATGTTCAGCTACCCATGTTACCTTCAGCTTCACATTCTCTCTCTCTCTCTCTCTCTCTCTCATATTTTTTTGATATCTCATTTCTTTCATTCACGTGCTCTCTCACTCATTTTTCTGATGTCTCATTTCTGATATCTTATTTCTCTCATTTCGTCTTTAGTTGGCTCTCATCTCTCAGCCTTGCCAATCTACGGCTTCATTATACCGTCTCTTCGCTATCATCCACCCACCCCCAATGTAGTCATCGTTCGTTGTCCCCAATCTATGTCCAGAGGCAACAATCTTCGGCCATCTATGATCTATGTGCAAATCTGTGATCCTCATCTTGTGCAATCCTCGTGGCATCATCGACCTCCGTCCGCTATCACTAAGCTATGGCCAGTGGTAGTGATCTCCTGCCATAGTCAAAGAAGGCAATAAGCTTTATCTACATTCTCTTGCCTTAATCTACTCACTCCATCTCTAATCTGCTCATGGTTCAGCATGTGTATCTCCCATCTCCTGTGATCTGTGTTTGAGTGAACTTTCGACTGGGCTCAAAGGTAAATGATCTTCTCCAACCATTTTTTTGGACAATCTTGGTTAGGTGCAATGTTAAACCAAATGAATATCTATGCTAGTGGACTCTATTTTCCTCTTTACTCTGTTCTGGCTTATGTGGATTTCTTCTCGTGATTGCTAGCCTAGTTGTGTGTTTTGAACCATTTATTGCTCTTGATTAGTCAAACTGAACCATTACTTCAGTCATTACAACTCTTGTACATTTGCAAATAATAATGTGGTTGAAAGCTAATTTTTCCTACTGTTTTTGTGTTGGTTTTGTACCTAGTCGAACTCTATGCTGGATATGGGAGAATTGTTGAAAGTTGATTTTAGTGGTTGAAACCTGATTTTAGTTAAACTCTTATACATTTGCAAATTATGGAAAAGCTGTTGAAAGTTGGTTTTGTGCCTAGTCGAACTTTGTGCTAGTTTTGGTATGTGTGATCACTGATTGCTGGAGGCTTATTCTCAAATAGTATGTTTTGCATATATAGGGGTCATTTAGTCAAATTCTGTGTTGTTTCAGTAGCTGTTGAATGTTGAATTTAGCTCCTTTAAAAATTGTCAAGTTTTTGTCATGTAATATTTTAATTTCAATTCCTATAATAAACATGTTAGTTTTTTATATTCTCATGTAATTAATTTTTATATAGTATAATGAATACTGATAAGTCACAAGCTTTATGGGATCGAAGAAATACTAGAATATTTATTGACATTTGTTTGGACCAACTCGAAAATTGCAAAGAAATTGTGGTAGTTTTACCAAAGCAGGATGGCTTAGTATAATTTCTACCTTCAATGAGAGGACTGGAAAGAGATATGACAGACAACAATTCAAGAATGAGTGGGATAATATGAGAAAAGAGTAGGTACTGTAGGATAAGTTGGTTTCAAGTAAGACAGGATTAAGTTGGGATTATGCAAATAATACCGTGGATACTTCAGATGATTGGTAGGAGAAAAAGATATTGGTATGATGTTATTATATGAAGCTTTATATTTATTCTATTTATTTATGTATTATGTAATATTATTGGTAATTTATGTGCAGGAAAATCTATTATACGAGAAATTCCAAAATAAAGGATTACTATTTGCTAATGAATTAATCGAGTTGTTTCAATGTGCCATCGCCAATGGACCTAGAGCATGGGTACCTTCAAGTGGAGTTTTGCCTAACATTTACAATAAGAATGAAGGTAAGGACGAAAATGTGTATTGGCCAGATATGGCAAATGAGGGTATTGATTTGGAGGAAGGTTTAGGAGATAGTGATAAGACCTTACGAGCTACTGGAGTAAGCAGTGAATTTAATAGAGCAGTTCTGAATGCTTCTCAAGGAACTTTAAGTGGAAGCAGTGGTAAGAGGAAGAGGGGCGAAAGTAGTAACAGTAGAAAAAAGAACAAGTTACCTAGTACAAGTCAAATAGTAGATGTAATAAGTGTGATAACTCAGATAACAAAGGAAAAATCTCAATAAGCTAAGGAAACATCAATTCCTGAAGTCATGTCTATGGTCAAACAATGGGAGGAAGTTACAACTGACAAACATTGGGTTTCACGATACATGTCACTCTTCATGTCTCGAGAGGCTAGGGTGATGTTTTTGACAATGGAGGATGATAAACAAAGTGTTCTGGAGTAGTTGAGATATGAATGTTACAAAAATGGTTAATTATTAGGGTTTTAAAACTTGTCATGAGCATATGATCTTACTTAAAGAATAGTCTAACATGTTTGTATTATACTGTTGAATTTGACTTATGTAGTCTCTTGAACTACTTATGTACTTTTTATATATGGTAATGAAGTATTACAATGTTGTGAAAAAGTTATAGATATTTCGATAGATAAATTATTTAGGTGTATCTATAATTGAAATTAAGTGCACGTGTTATTTATGTGTTTGGCTACAGGTAGCAAGACGTATGGAAGAGTCATCTAAGAAAAGGTTAAAGAGAGCCCAAAAAGTTAGTGCTCTTATTGGGTTACATGCAATAAAACATTTGTGTAAAGAGCCACAAAGAAATAGTAAATATACAGGTCATTCGTGGATTAATGAAATTTTAGAGGGACACCCAATTTGAAATGTTTAGAATGAAATCACATGTGTTTCATCAATTATGCAGTAAATTGACATGGCATGGACTGAAGGATACTAGGCGAATGAGAGTATAGGAGATGGTTGTAATTTTTTTAAATACAATTGGACATGGGTTGGGAAATAGGATGGCACAAGAAAGATTTTAACATTCAGGATAGACTATCCACAAATATTTCTATGAAGTTTTAATGGCTTGCTTAAAACTTATAATGGAATATATCAAACCATAAAATAGGTCCTTTCGTCATGTATCGAACAAAATAGAAAAGCGATATTGGCCATTCTTCAAAAATGCCATTGGAGCAATTGATGGCAAACATATTCCATGTATAGTCCCTGCCAGTGAAAAATCAAAATTTATTGGAAGAAAAGGAATCCCTATGCAAAATGTAATGGCTATGTGTGATTGGGACATGTGCTTTACTTTTGTCTTGGCTGGATGGGAGGGTACTGCACATGATGCTCGCATTTTTCAACATGCTCTGACAACTCGATTCATGACCTTTCCACATCCGCTTTCAAGTATATTTGTTTGTTCAATTTATTTGTGTTAGACTTTTTAACTTACAAACATTAATAGTAATCTCTTTTTTACAAGGTAAATATTATTTGGTGGATGCCGGCTATCTAACACCAAATGGATATCTTGGTCCATATAGACGGGAATGCTACCATCTTGATTTTAGAAGATCAATTAGATTTGCAAATAATAACGAGGTCTTTAATTATTTTCATTCAAGTTTACGATGCACAATAGAAAGAGCATGTTTGCAATTTTACACAACATGCCTAACTATGACTATGATATACAAGTTCAAATCATTATTGCATCAATGGTTATACATAATTTCATTAGAAGATACTCTAATTTTGATTTTGATTTTATGCGTCATGAGAGGGAAGATCAGGAAGACCATGAGGATCAATAAGACCATAAAATTGATGAATATGTATCCTTACCATCATCCATAACATCTTCTTCATCAGTTATGACTAGTATTCATGATATTATTAGGGATCAATTTATATATTATCATCTTTATTAGTTATTATAAAATTAATGTTTCATATTTAATAATTAAATTTTCTTGTCTTTTATTGAATTTATTTTAAGTAAGATATATTTAGTTACTTATTTGCATAAATTTAAATGTTAACATTAATATAATTTAAATTTTTAATTAATTATATATGTAGTTTAAATAATATATTTTAGTTCTTAAATAAAATGTAACAACTTTAATAATATTAGATACAAATTTATCAATAATTTAATTTTAAAAAGCAACTTCCTTTATCGTAATTTACATAGCTAAATTGATTTTGAAGAAATTATCCAAACATTTTCAATTCTGTTAAAATCAATTTTAGAAAAACAGTATCTAAACAGATTGCGTTATAACATAATTAATTATGACCAAAATCTATCACTTAATCAATTATTTTCATAATTTATTATACCTAACTAAAATCCAAATGGGCACTTCTCCATTTTCAAACGTTCCAGAAGAATTTTGAAATTGTCCTCAACCTTTCAAATTTCTTGTCTTCTACTGATTCTATATTTATGTGCCCAATCCTTCCTATCTTTCCAAATTTTGATCTTAACTTCAATCCTTGTATCTTTCGAAATTAAGTTTATGGTTTCAAAACTTGAACTTGACGTATTCATCCTTTTAAGTTTTGAATCTGTGTTAAGCTTTTCAAAATTGTGTGCTGTCATAATTTACTAATATAAAATTTCAAAAGTTTCACAAAATTTTGAAATTCTCTATAAATTTTGATAGTTTTTCCCTGTATCTCTGTAAGGTTATGTTGGGTATGCAAGTTTGAATTTTGAGGGATTGAGATTGCAATTGGAACTAAGATTGAAACTTTAAAAATATATATGGTACGGAGTAATATTTGAATGGAATACTTGTATTAATTTATTTTATAATCAATAAAAATTTCTCAAAATACTATAATGCCTCTTATCATTAATAAGAAAAATACACATTCGGAGCCTCCGAGTGATGAAGATGAATTGATTAGTTTTCAATGGTGGGTCGAATGAGATCTAGAACTCAAATCAGATTTTGGTAAAAAAAAAGAACTCGAGTCAAATCTAGAAGATAAGCCTCGAAGCGGAGACTTCAACCAAATCTAAAACTCAAACTCGTTAATGGTGGGATGTCGAACCCATCAATTTACAACTTGAACCCAGATTTGAAAGAAGATGAACTTAAACCCATCAATGGTGAAGTCAGACTTGAACTAGTGACTTACCGTAGACATTGATGGTGGGAGAGGAAGATGAACCCAGATCTAACAAACACAAGCTTGAACACATCAATGCCAAGCTTGAATAAGAACCACTGAACTAGTGACTCACTATGGACGTCAATGGTAGGAGGAAGATGTAGCTCTAGGTCATCAATGGATGAAGGATGGAGGAGGATAAAGATGCAAGAGCAAGGGACGAGATAGACATCGTTTTGGAGGGGAGGGGATGGGAGGGAAAGGGAAAGGGAAAGGGAAGGGAAGCGTAGGGAGAGAGGGAGGGGGAGAGAGAGAGAGAGAGGCGTCACTGGGGAAGGGAAAGGACACAAGAGAGAGAGAGATGGGTGAGAGCAATTTCATCCAAATTTTTTCAATCATAGATTTGATTTTGCAATACTAAGGGGTGGTACTGAACATGTAATGTGGGATTGGATTTGGATTTGGATTGCTTAATGATCCCTACCATACATAAAAAGTTATGTTTTTCTAGTCTTAGTCCTAGTCCCTAACTCATAGTCTTATGTACTAAATAGGCCTAAATCTACCTAAATTTTAAATGTAATCATGTAATTCAAAACATTCACCTGTCCAAACTTCAAAAGTAACCTTATTTTTCAATATCATTCTCAAATTCTTTTTCTAACAGTTTTGTGAATTTCAAAATGCCTCAAAACTTTCAAAATTCCTTAATGTAATCTAAAACTATTTTGAAATAGTATATTAGTTTCAAAATTCCTGTTACCTTGAATCCCAAAAGTTCCTCTAAATTTGGAAATTAATTTCTTTGTGCCAAATTTTTGCGTCCGCTTCGGGCCATCTCTTGGCCCTCCATTTCAACTTTATTTGATCCTTGCCATCCATTTAAATTAATTTTTAATATTATATTTATTAAAATAAAAAATATAAAAAATTTTAATATTAAATTTGGACTGTTTAGAGTACATTTAAATAGTTAATTTGTAAAATTTATAAATTTTTTAATATTAAATTAGGTTATTTAAATTATATCTGAACTGTACAAAGCTTATATGTATAGTTAAATTGTAAAATTATAAAATTTTTAATATTAAATTAGACTGCTTGATTAAATCTGTATTGACCAAATTGGTAATGAACAAATGTATTACAATTTTAAAATTTTTATATTTTTATATTAATAAATATAATAGTAAAAATATTTAAAAATTAATTTAAATGGACAGCAGTGATCAAATAAAGCTAAAATGGAGAGTCAAAATTGCTCTTGACTTGATGAGCATGCGGTGCTCTGAATGCAATTTTTAAATTTGTGCTCGCGCTCTTTCTCAAAAAATCTTAGGAATTTTTTTCCTTGATTAATCTTGAACCCAGCATTTGTTTATTCTCTGATTATATTCCTTTTTAATTTAGAAAGTCTTTATTTGCTCATTTAACTCATGATACCTTTAGGTTTATTTTAATCTTTTTTTTTTTCCAAAATCATGAGAGACTTATTTATTTCAAAAGTATTCCTTTGTTTAAAAAATGAGCCAATATTGTTTTACTTATGAATTTTAAAACTCTTCACTACTTTCAAAATTGTCTTAATGATAATAATGTTAAATGTGTATCTTACTTGTCATCCGTTTAAGCTTAAAACACTTAACATAGCCGGAGATATATCTTTCTTCCATTTTTTTTTTTTTTGGGTAACTTGAGGCCATTGGTATTGATTATCATTAAATAAAGCAACTCAACAAAGATCAAGACACAATAGGCAAATTAATGAGCCCAATAGATAATTCGTGCCAAACTACTATAAAAACTTATTCATAAAGACGGGAATAAATATTTAGAACAACCAAATTTAAATATTTAATACTTTTAACTACTCTCTGTTATCACTCATGTATTGTACTTCATTAATTACATATCCAGTCTTTTAAAAATAGTTGTTATATTTAATCAGTTGTGTGATGATACTATATTATACTTTGTTTTACATACTCAGAAGCAAAGACTTATGTTTGGAAAACTTAAGTAAATTATTTAATTACCTTTTAAGGGAAGTGAGTTAGACTTGAAGTCTAGTTTATATTGAGACTCCAAAAACCCAGATCAATCTTGTAACATATAGTCGAAAGTTTCAAGTGGTAAAACTTTAGAATTGGATGTATACTAGTGATTGGCCAAATCAGGATAAACCTCTGTGTTAATTCTCCTCACATTTACATTCTACAAATATTGTTGATATCATTTCTATCTCTTATCTTTATCTTATTTAATATTTGTCAAAAAATTTTTATAGCCAAATTCACTCCCTCTTTGACTGATTTACAATTTTAGGATTGTGTTTGATTAAATAAGCTTTTGGTATATGTTTAAGCATTTTATGATAAATTTGAATAAATCTGGTCCAAATTGTATCTGCCTTGCTTGAATAAATGGATCTAAATTCAATACACGTTCTCCTATTTTTAGCAAAGAAAATCTTTAAAAAAAATTTGATTTGATGTTAATCTTCTGGGGAGATCTTTAATTGTCGTCCCCCTTTTTACATTTGTAACTCAATTTCACACAAACTTTCAATACGTGTTGTAACGAACACACCGTGCGAAACATGGCATATTTGTTTTCGCGCTTCGACTCAGCCACCTCGTCATTTTCATTTTCGCGCGTGCTGCTCAGGAGACCCATCATCTTCTACTTAGGCAGCGGCATCATCTTCCAGTAAGGCGTGTTCTTTTCTCTACGCCCTTCTTCGACTCACAGCCAAAGGTAAGTTTCTCTTCTTCTTCTTCAATATTTTCGTGTTCGATTTTCTGCTGTTCGGCCATGATTTGTGGTCTGTCTTGTTGATTTCGTGAAATATTGGCCGTGGAACTACGATTTGAGCGGCAAATGATTTTTAAGCTTTCAGAATTTTGGAAAATATTTTTAGCATTGTTTTTCTGTTGTTTTAGCTTATTCAAACCTTGGATTTTGATTTCCTCATAATTGGAAAATGTTTCACTCAGACCTGGAACGACAAGGATATGGAAAATATTTCCAGCCTTGATTTTGAAGTGTAATATTCAATCTTGATTTCCTCAGCCCTGGCCATTCGTGTAATCTTCAAGTACCTTCTTAGATTTTGCTCTTCGATTTTGATTCCGAATGTTGGGTCTGATAGGAAGGAATATATGTACTCTATATCTTAATCTTGGAGTATATATTAGTAGTATATATTAGAAAGGAGTCTATATTAGTTTATAGTGATGTTAAATTCTGCTCTTGGATTTGGTGTAGTATATATTAATCTCTACTAGGAAGGAGTTCGATCCTTAAATAATAGTAGGCCAAATGCTAAATTATCTTTAGTATTCTTTCATCTCTTTACTTGATGCAACTCTATATCCCTGATCGCTAGAAACTTTGGTAGGGAATTCTGCATCATATAGATATTTGTCCATGATTCCCAATGCTCTAAATTACTTTTTGCTTATCCATTACAACTGTGTGTCAATGTATGGCTGTGTGGTTTTGGATTATAAAATCTCAAGACAACATTTTCTTTCTAGTTTTTCTCTTCTCTTTATTTTCTTTCCTTTCACACTTTTCTTCCCATCCAAATAAAGTGTAAGTTAGAGTGTATAATTCTCCATTGGTTTGGCTGTATAAATATATTCTGAGCTTCTTCTGGGAAAATGTACAAAAATATAGGTATTTTGGTCAATTTAATAAGGTTTTTTTCTTGCCTGAACCAGGTTTTCCTCAATATCCGGGATGAAACCTGTCTCCCCTCAGCAGAAGTCTCTCGGTCTTGATGTCCTTATTGTCAACCTCATCAACTTCCAGAAACTAGTATCCTTTCCTAGGCTTTCTTTTAGATTGACGGAACTAAACGTTGCCTTAGAACTAGTTCAGTAAGTTTTCTCCTCTTCCTTTGTAGCATCCTCATACAGAACCCACAACTTTATCATTTTCATCTTAGTGCTCACTGTGTAAATCTATTTGAGGTATAAATATACAAGGAAGATAAGATCTTCAAATATAGGGAAAAAGAGTGATTCCATTAGCTAATTAGATTCTATCACGATGGTGATTATGTTCTTTTATCAAACACATACGGTGGATTTGATAAATGGATTTTGGAGGGTAGTATGAGAACCCAATGACATAGAATAGATGCTTCCATCACCTTTAATGATCTGGTGGATGCCATGAAGGAAAAAATGCCGCCATGGCTACAACAATGCGAGCAAGGAAAGTTTTTTTTTTTTTTGGCTCTCTCTCTCACATTCTTCTTTAGCTCATCCCTTGAACAATTGATTAAACTGAATGCAGGGTCTTTTCATTTTGAAGGTCGTCTGTGTATTATTATTTGCTTGCTAGTTTCATTGAAGAAGAAGAAATGGTTATGCTGAAGTTCTTTATAATATGCAAAAATTCATAACTTTCAGCGGATTGTTGACAGCTTCTACTAGTGATATTTTATCATTGCCTGAAGTCCCATTGTAGCTCCCTCTGGGCATGCCTCAACAGGATTTCAAGGCATGGAATTCTGTAATCAGGGGCTTATGTATAGATACTAGGCATAAAGAAGCCTTGATGCTTCTCTTCCGGTGCTTACGGAGTTCTATAGTTTATAAACCAGATCATCTGGTATTTGCTGCCATTCTCAAGTCCTGCACTGCCCTTTTGGCTGGCAACTTAGGCAGAGCTTTACATAGTTTTGTTGTCAAACTGGGCCATGGTTCTTGCCAGGTCACTTCCAAAGCACTGCTTAACATGTATGCCAAATATGGTGCATTTGATGACTGTCAAAAGCTTTTTGATCAGCTGAGTCCTATGATCCTGTTATTTGGATATTGTTTTATCTGGGTTTTCTGGTTCCAAGAACCATGACAATGATGTGATTCGAACGTTTTGGAGTATGCACGCGAGAGGAGAGGCTAAGCCCAATTCTGTTACTAGTGCTACTATTCTTCCCACATGTGCTCGATCAAGGGATTGATGTATTTTGGGAGGAGGCGCTCATGCTTATGTAATCAAATCAGGATTTGAAATGACACCTTTGTGGAAATGCTCTAGTATCATTTTATGCAAAGTGTGGACTGGTGTCTCATGATTCATTTGCTGTTTTCAGTAACATTATTCACAAAGATGTTGTTTCATGGAATGCAATGATTGCAGGTCTTGCTGAGAACGAGTTTTTGGAAGATGCATTCACATTGTTCAGTTTGATGGTTAAAGGACCCTTGGAACCAAATTACTCAACCATTGCAAGTATTTTGCCTGTTTGTGCTTTATTGATAGAAAATTTGCCCGTCATTTTGGAAGACAGATCCACTCCTATATGCTGCAGCGGATGAATTATCAAGTGATATTTCTGTCTCTAATTCTTTACTTAGTTTTTACGTAAAGTTGGCCAAATGGCCAGAGGCAGAATACCTTTTTTGGAAAATGGATGCAAGGGATTTGGTTTCTTGGAATACTATTATTGCCGGATATGCCTCTAATGGTGAATGGTTGAAAGCATTGCATATATTGTTGTAATTTGACATTTGCAGAGTTATTGCCAGATTCTGTAACTATTGTCAGCATCCTTCCTGTGTGTGCTCATTAAGAAACTTAGAGGTGGGAAACAAATTCATGCAATGTTTTTAGAAACCCTTTCCTCTTTGAGGGATACAGCAGTTGGAAATGCCTGTGTAAATTTCTATGCAAAATGCGGTGATATGGAGGCAGCATGATACATTCTTTATGATATCAAGGAAAGATATAATTTCATGGAATTCTATTCTTGATGCCTTGGAGAGTGGGGGTGTGGTTCTAACTTTTTAAGCTTGTTACGTTGGATGCATAGAGAAGAAATTAGGCCTGATTCTGTACGATATTGACTGTAATTAATTTTTGTGCTTCTCTTTTGCAAATAGAAAAGGTTAAAGAAATACATAGCTACTCAATTAAGACTGGCTTTCTGGGTGTGGTACTGCACCCACAATTGGGAATGCGATAATTGATGCATATTCCAAATGTGGTAACATGGAGTATGCACACAGAATGTTTCTGAATTTATCAGAGAGAAAAAATTTAGTCACATTCAATTCTCTGATTTCAGGTTATGTAGATTTAGGATCACATCATGATGCAAATATGATATTTAAGGCATGTCTGAGAAAGACATTACCACCTGGAATCTTATGGTCCGAGTATATGCTGAGAATGATTTTTCCTGAGCAAGCTCTTTGTCTGTTCTCTGAGTTACAAGATCAAGGGATGAGAACTGATGCAGTGACATTATGAGCTTCCTTCCTGCCTGGCACGCAAATGGCATCAGTTACACTTGCTGAGAACCAGTGTCATGGTTATATTATCAGATCTTGTTTTGATGACATTCGCTTGAATGGTGCCCTTTTAGATGCATATGCCAAATGTGGCAACATAGGCTGTGCAAATAAGCTTTTTCATTCAAGCAATGATAAGGATCTGGTTATGTTTACTGCAATGATTGGTGGGTATGCTATGCATGGTATGAGTGATGGAGCACTTGGGCTTTTTCTCATATGCTCAATCTGGGAATCAAGCCAGATCATGTTATCTTCACTTCTGTGTTGTCTGCTTTGTAGTCATGCTGGCCTGGTAGATGAAGGACTGAAGATATTTTATTCAATAGAGAAAATCCTTGGAATCAAACCAACTCTGGAGCAATATGCTTGTGTGGTGGACCTACTGGCTCGAGGTGGCCGTGTTCATGATGCATAGGCTCTTGTGGCTAGGCTGCAAGCAAAGCTAATGCAAATGTGTGGGGACACATTGCTTGGTGCCTGCAAAATCCATCATGAGGTGGAATTGGGATGTACTGTGGCAGATCAACTCTTCAAAATTTATTCTGATGATGTTGGAAATTATGTTGTCATGTCGAACATATATGCAGCAGATGCTAGATGGGATGGGTCATGGAGGTCCGAAGGATGATGAGGAACAAAAGATATGAAAAAGCCAGTGGGATGCAGCTGGATTGAAGTTGATAGGACAACTAATGTTTTTGCAGCTGGGGATTGTTCCCACCCCCAGAGAAGTATTATTTACACTACGCTATATACTTAGATCAACAAATTAAAGAACCAATTGAATTTTAGCTTAACGCAGCTGGGGATTGTCCTCTTCCACATCGACACCTTCTGCTACTTCTACTTATGCTGGGCAGTCTTGG